>NW_028242574.1:0-213153 GCF_964263255.1 Lissotriton vulgaris | reverse complement strand
TCTCCAAGTTAGGAGTAGTTAAAAAAGTAAATTAATAGAGTACAACCAGTTTGTTATAGGAGATGACCACTTAACATTTCATGCTCATATCACTCAGTATTTGCAGTAAAGTGACCCACTTCTTGTTCCATGGACATACAAGTCAGTACAAGAGTCCCTTTTAAAACAGAAAATAAAAACCGAAGCCACCTGGTTCCTATCTGCTTCGTTCCCTTTCGCCCAAATTCCTCCAAAGGGTGGTCCAATTACCCCCAGAGCAAAGTGAAACAACTCTAGTTTAGAGACATGTGCTCGTGCATGCCCTTTGTAAGTTTCAGTAGCTTTTATAATCACCTCTTGCTTTCAAAGCATGGTCCGGGCGTTCAAAAATGTGGGGTGCTTTATAGACAGAATATGGATTACAGGTAAATGGCAAAAGTGAAATTCTGCAGGACGTAGTTATGACATCTGATTTCACAGTAGTTCCTCCTGAACAGACAAAAAGTTACCAAAATCTTGAAAAAATAACTTAATGAATGAAGAATACAAGGATGATTGCACATAAGTTGCAAGTCCTTGCATATCTCAAAGGAAAAAGCGTTAAAAAACTTCAAAATAAAATAAAAAAGGAAAATTAGGCTCCATATGATAAACCAACCAGAGTACCAAATGCAAAACGAGAAAAGAAGCGATACAAAGGTGGACAACAAAAACAGAGTAATCATTACACAATGCAAGAAAAAAACTAACAATACACAGGAAATGCCCTTGTAAAATAAAATAAAAGTTTTTGCAACCTCTTAAATTGCATAAACATGCACATAGTATGATATCAAGTGAAATAGGATGACGGTCTAGGATGTAGCAATAAAAAAGCCTTTGGAAGAAACGTTGGGCAGATCTGTCGTGGAAAAAACCCGACAAACTATTCCCTGCTTGTAGATCCTGAACTCTCAGAGTTTTGCAATTTGGCTGCACATAAGCTGGCCAGCCCAGACCTAGTGTGTTGAATATAATGCAGTTCAGTTTAAGCAGTACGCAAAAACATAATAGTAAAAACATATAATGACACAGTAGTAGAGTTTGCAACCAGGGAGTGTTCTGTTATGTTATTAAGTTTATATAGCGCTCGATTACCCAAGGGTGTCCTGGCGCTGCCTTGTGGAAAGGAACCATAATGTAAAATAATTACAGAGCTAGGCTAGTGATTAAAAAGCCATGTTTTCAAGGCATTTCTGAATTGAGGGAGATTTTCAGAACATTTGAGGTCAGGGGGAAAAGAGTTCCACAGTTTAGTGGCACCCACAATAAAACTTCTACCGTCCCAAATAGTTTTCCTAAATCTGGGGACAATCAAGTTCTTTAAAGTCAAGGAGAGAAGATCCTAGGCAGGATGTATTCCGGTCCAATGTTGTGTAATGCCTTAAAGGTGATGCAAAGGGCTTTGAAAGCAATTTTTTCTTTATAGGAAGCCAATGGAGTTTATGTAATGCCATGTAGACAGAGTGATTTGGGAAGATTTGGAGTTTGGCCAGGAGATTTTGCTGCATAATTATGTATAGTCCATTGCAATAATCAATTTAGATCAAATCAAAGCTGTTGCATCTGATTTTTGGAGGATTGGAGGGATGTAAAGAAAGATTTTCTTGATGATCTTTAAAAAGATAAAACACAGAGGAAGCAATTTGATTTACCTGATTTACAAATGTGAGTCTTTTATCACAGATGACCACAAGGTTTCTTACCTTGTCTACTAATGTAGCTGGAGGGCCAAGCTTCTGTGGCCACCAGTCGGAAGACCAGAGGCTGGTGGTGTGACCAAATAAGAAAATCTCGTTTTTTCTGGAATTAAATCGAAGGCAGTTCTCAATCATTCAATTATTTAAGCCTACCATACAGATCCTGACTTGAAGGGCGGAGTGAGAATGGTTGCCAGATATTGAGACAATAATATGGGTATCGTCTACATACAATACCACTAAAAAACTAAATGATTTGATAAGTTTAGCTAATGGACTACTTTACCAATGAAATTAAGTGGCGCTGACAGAAGCCCCCAGTGGGACCCCATGAGGAGTGAATGCATTTTAGATATGAGGATCTAAGGCTACCTGTTGTTCCCTGGCAGGCAGAAAAGAGACAAGAAGTGCAAAGGCTGAATCTCTGATGCCCAGCTCATGAAAACGACCAAGGAGGATGTTATGATTGACAGTGTTGAGAGATGCTAAGAGTTCTAAAAGAATAAGGACAGCGTTGTCACCTTTGTCAATGATACTTCTAATGCCCAGCTCATGTAAACAACCAATGAGAATGTTTTGATTGGCAGTGTCGAATGTTGCTGAGAGATCTAAAAGATAAGGACAACGTTGTCACGTTTGTCGATGATAGTTCTTAGCCTTCCAGTTGCCACTATAAGGGTTATTTCTATGCTATGTTGGTTACAGAGGCCAGACAGAGAGAAATCAAGCAAGTTGTTCTCATTAATAAAGGTGGATAGTCTTAAGTTCAAAGCTTTGTCAATGGATTTTGCTGCAAGAGGAAGCCGGGATATGGGGCGATCATTTTTGGGGTCTGCTAGAAATGGGGTTTCTGATTATCTAGGGCATGCACCTAAGCCAGACAGAACCCACTACTCTAGTCAGGGTAAGGGAGTTACACACACAAGATAACCCTTGCTTACCCCTTGGTAGCTTGGCAGAGCAGTCAGGCTCATCTCAGAGGCAATGTTTAAAGTGTTTGTGCAATATACACACACCAGTGGCACACTAGACACTCTACAATAAAGAATCACAAGGTTATATAAAATATCCTTTGTATTATAAAACATTTAGACCACAATTATATGAATCACTTTGCCAACTAGGCAATTGTCATAACATCACATAAATCCCTTTGTGTCATATGTAAAGCACTTTAGGCCACAAATCACACAAACCAACAGTCACCTTGTCACTAGGCAATGGTAATGACAATACATAGCTCCTAAATCACTTTGCCAACTCAGCTGGACCTTGTTCAAGATTGACTCAGTCTTGACGCTGACAGCCGGCTGCAGCACAAACACCTGGGTTGACTGGCAAGTGCTAACAGCACGCTTCAACCAGCGCCAACAAGCCGAATCCTGAGCAGCACTTCCCATGCGCTGATTTGGGATCACCATAACGCATAAACAGTGCTCAACCACACACTTCGCTGTAGGGCCTCAATCACAGCAACGGTGCTTTGCAGACATAAGCACACTTAGGTTCTATGTCAAGTACCAAGGGAATAAAGCTCTAACATGGCGCTATGTTGTCTCAAACATATGGTAGACCACCAAGCCCTGGGGGCACCAAGCAGGGATAAATGCAGCCGGCCACCACACAGAGTCCTTGTTGGGAAGCAGGCAGTCCTTCTTACATCCAAGAAGGCACAGGTTAGCACAAAAGACAAGGGAGTTAAATGGTGGTTCCTCCTGGCAGCATAACAGTTCCTTTTGGCGAGGTTCAGTCTGTGGAGCCAGCAGCATCTGGTTAAAAGTCCCATGCAGTGTCTCAAAATCATGGGGTCACAACCCCTGTATTTATAGTTCAAAAGTCTTTGTTCTGGTGGTACTTCACACAACTTTCAGAAGTGCACAACACCCCCCATTCCATCACAACCCTAGCTCCAGACACAAAACGGGGTGGGCGGGGGAGACAGCATTGTTGAAAGTCAGGCACAGCCCTACTCATGTGCAAGTACAACTCCTCCCACCATTCTAAATGCAGACCACGCCTATGCAGGTGCAAGGGAAAATCCTACTGCCACTCTAAATACAGCCAAGGTCTATTCAGGTCAGCGCTTAGTCACCCAGGAAAGGCAGGACACACCTCAACCCCCCTTTTGACTATCTAGAGAGAATGCACACCCCCTTCCCCTGTCAGTCTAAACCAGACGGTGAATACACAGCCAGACAGGGCACAAAGAGTCATAAGCACACAGAAATGCCCACTTCTAAAAGTGGCATTTCTAAAATAGTAGTAACAAATCCGCTTACACTAATAAGTAGGATGGATTACTACTATTCAAAACATAGCAAACATGGTCACGCTACCCTTTCCATATCAGAAATTATAACTTGAAGGACATATCAGGGAATTCTCAGTGTAAACCTAAGAGAGGGCAGCCTCACAGCAGTGAGAAACCAAAAAGGCTGTTTATCACTACCAGGACATGCCACATAACTAAAGACATTTACAGGCACATGCATCAATATTGCATTTTGCGATTGCTTAATTGCGAAAAATAAGGAATCGCAATTAAGGAATTGCAAACTGCAATGCATCAAGAAATCGCTATGAAAATATCGATTTCTTAAAATTCCTTAATTGCGATTCTCTAATTGAGAATCGCAATTAAGGAATACTTCCCCATCCATTCCTATAAGCCTAAAGGCCCATAGGAATGAATGGAAAGACATTATTAATTTGCAATTCACCATTAAAAATTCGCAAATTAAGAATGCAATCTCAAGGGTGCAAGGGTGTCCAAAGGACACCCTGTTGCACCCCTGAAATCTGCTTAGGAGTACATTTTGCATACTCACATGCCCCAAGGGCATGTGTGTGTGTAAAATGGAACTTTGAAAAATGCACTTTAGTGCATTTTTCAAAGTTTTCACAAATTACCATGAAGGTCAACTTCATGGTAATTTGCTCCCCTTATTTGCGAATTCGCAAATTTTTAAAGTTTGATGCATTGCATTTAAGGAATCTCAATTTGAGATTCCTTAAATGCAATCGCAATTTAAGAAATTGCAATTTTGCGCTTTCTTAAATTGTGAAAATAACAGAAATGTTAATGCATCCCAAAAATGGGAATTGCATTCGCATACGGCCGAATTTTGCGATTCGCACCGTTTGCGAATGCAATTTCCTTTGATGCATGTGGCAGTTAGTACTTTGTTGGATTGAAAAGTGGAAGCAAGTAAATTGTAAAATGAATGGCTCACATTAGATTTACCCAGTCAACAGGATTAGAAATAGGTTTTACAGGTTTAAATAATTCCAAATTTTTTGCAGTTTCAATTTTGAGACAATAGAAGGAGGATTTGTCTTTAAAAATCATTGTTTTGTAGTCTTGAAGGGATTTTGTATGCATAGCTTTGTCAGCTTCATTATAATAATATCTCCATATAATGATAAGCCCATATCGGGGTAATCATTTTCTCACAACATTGTAATGTGTGCGTTACATAATAACAGGAATAAAAAATGTAAAAAAATGATAGCCCTGCAAACCCAATCCTAGTGGAGATGTTTTGTCACTAATAGGGATTTATTCTCAACCAGGTAATGAAATAGAAACATTTTAGCACATTTTATACTCTTTGAATGAGATTTCTATAGTGAGTGACCTTTATTCGCTTCTCTGCTTACTAAAAATGTAAATGCATATCTGGCCTATCTATTCAGTTAAATCGAAACTGGAGATTCTCAGTTGGTCAACCACAGCCTGGATTTGTCAACCACAGTCTGGGGTGTTTTCTTTCACCTCATTGGACAGGAGTGCTCTCCTGCTTGACCCCAGAGAATGCTGAATAAATATGTGAGAGGAGCAGAGACTCTCAGATCTGCAGCTCGAAACTAAGAGAAGAAGAAAGTTTGTTAAGCTGGATACTTGATTTGCACCATCAGGCCCTGCATTCTGACTGACTACGCCTGCTGCATTATCTGGAACTACAGCCCTTTGGATGTACCTTGCTTCAAAAGGATTAAAGAGTGGACTCCCTGCAAGCTATAGGTTAACAGATCTCACCTCGACTATCACCACCAAGAATCCCCTACTTGGAGTGTGCCCAGTGGATTTGTAAGGGTTTTGTCCAGATGCATTGTGGGAATTGGAGCAACTTTTTAAAAGAGCTCCACAAGGGGACCGACTCAACTGCAAGAGTCAAGCAGGCCACCTTCAATCGGAGGCCAGCCTGGCCTGCTGGTTCCTGCCGGAGAAAAGCTACAGAGGTCCAACCCCCATAGTTTGACTGTGAGCCCTCAACTAATCTGGACTGATGAAGAGCATCGAGGGACCCTACCAGAAAAAGCTCCAGAAAAGAATCTAAGTCAGAAGGTAACATTTTGACCGAGGCCTACCCGAGGAGTATCTGAGCAGGACTCCATTGTGGTCAGCCTGAAACTTAGACTTTGTCCCTGTCAAGCACAACCATTTGGCCCAAAGTGGCGCTATAGACTTCTATGTGAAATGTGTTGTGTCTTTATTACTTACTGAATTGGTGTTTTTAAATGCGTTGCATACCTGTCTCTTAAGTTAAGCCTGGCTGCTCGCAGCCAAGCTACATGGGGTTGAGCATGTGAATAATTTATTGAGACCTGGACTGAGCCCTACACTGTGTTAGAGGTCTTATTGTCAGTAGTACATGCCTATTTACCACTACGAATAACCCACTTTCCAACAGAAGCATCTAAAGTTCCTACATTTTAACTCAAAATTTCTCCTCCCAGTTAATGCAGATCTGTCTAAAGTACATGCTTCAACTCAGAGAAATTCTGAGATAAGTGTATGAATTTTAGATATTTCATGAGCAATAACACAAGTTCTATGCTCTGTGTTAAGCCACTGCACTTGATCCCAATACAGCAATCGGGCATCCTTGAAATGCGGGTCAGGTTGTTTGAAGCACGGTCCATCTTTCTTTATGCAGGTGTTTAACAGTACAGAGATCCCCCTTTAAGCAGGTGCAGTGAGTGATGGGGAGCTTTCTCGGGGTCCAAAAGACCCTCTTTTCCTCCTTACAAGGGTCGCCCTGAGGGGTGCAAGTACTGTGCATCAACTCACTTTGTCTCTGCCCCCATGTACATAATATGGCACAGGCACAAAGGGAAAGTGTTTCTGACTGAATTATTTATTAAGCGCACTATTGCCAGGGTATCTTGGCGCTGTGTGAGGATTTGGATGAACATTTCCAGTCTAGGATTTGGTAAATAGCCAGGTTTTTAAGGCCTTTCTAAACAGGATCTTATTCGTTTGCAGGCGTAACTCGTGGGCAAAGAATTCCATAGCTTTGCCGCCTGAAATGAGAATGCCTTGCCACCCCATCGGGCTCTCTTTATCCTTGGTAGGCACAGCAGGCCCAAACTACCAGATCTTAGTGTGCGAGACGTTACATAGCGAGGAAAAAGAGATTTCATATCCTCTGCACCTCCGCCGTTTACAACTTTGTATGCTAGGTATAAGGCCTTAAACTGCACCCTTCATCGAACAGGAAGCCAATGTAGTAGCCTTATGCCATTGGGCGTCAGATGATGTTTCAGAAGATCCAGCAGCACTCTTACAGCAGCATTCTGCAATGACTGGAGTTTGGAGAGCTGTCTTTCTCCAATCCCAAAAACAACAAGTGATGGACCGAATGTGGATCAATGTCACACATTCCCCCAGTCAAAAGATCTGGGCCCAAATCCATTGTTTTTTTGCACTCCACACCACCCTGGGTTAGACAATGGCGATATGCAAATCAGCTCTGACCCTGTTGCCCCATGGGAACAGTCCAGTCCGAACTACAAAAGCCATGTCCTTCCCAGAACGGAATCAAGCATCCGAGGACCGGACCGGTTTCGAGGTAACACCTCTCATCAGCCCGGCTAGCTTGACTCCAAGTGGTGTGGAGTGCCTGGGACCCACGTCTGGGCATCCCCAGCGCACTTAGGGCGGCAATTTTCTCCAATCCTAACATACGTTGTGAAAACATCGTGTGTGGTCAGCCTAGTTTCGTGCCATGGTCAGACCATGCCCTACTCTCCTTTCTGTGGTCCCCAGTAACACAGATCCATAAGGCTTCCATTTTAAAGAAAGTTTGTCGAGTATGGTCTAGACTACCAGCTGAGGGCTGGGAGGCAGCCCTGAAGAGTTGCCCGACTGCTCCCCGCGAGGACCCGGTGGTAGCCAATGAAGCCTTTGACCAGTGGATTAATTCCACCCTAGATACCATCCTTCCAAAACAAGCACTGGCGTTGCCAATAGGTCTCGCAGTAGGAAAGTTGGAGCTATTGGTTTTGTAAATGACAAAGCCCTTTATGTTTTTAAAATGAAAACAATAATAAAAGGCATTGTTATTTGCAATTGTAATAGCTCCAACTTTCGTACTGCGAGACCTATTGGCAACGCCAGTGCTTGTTTGAACAGTGCTCACCCCGAAATCGTGCGCTTGATGGGACGGTCATATGTGATAACACAAAGGCGGCTTGGTGAGACAAAAAATTCCCTGGATCACATACATTGGTGAAGCAGGGGAGACAGGATTAATCTCAGATTTTTTAATTTCACACTGCAATTCAGTCATGTTCATTTATATTGTGGTTTCACTTAAATACAAGAGCATAACACATGATGAAAAACGTTGTTCTAATTAGCAGTATTAGTATCTATACATTGCTTCCTCCGCATGAATAATAAGTGTTAAAAAGCAGACAGTAGTAGCAGGAATGCGTCTCCTACACTTTTAAACAGTACGTTTGCGTGGTTGTGTGAGCCAGCCATTGTTTTTGCAGCTTTACAGGGCGATTGTACATATTTTGGGTAGAAATGTTCGGCTTAGATGTTTTCTGTGTTCTGATTAGACGTCCACACAGGGACAATTTGGGTTTCTGGATTCGTTTGTTGGGTGTTGTTGTATAGTGTCACGTGTCCGGAGGCTGATCGGATTTTTTCCTATCTGTCTTTGAACCCCAGAGCTGTGTGTCTGCACGTGTTTTTATCCATTAACTTGGAGCCGAGTTGTTGTGTTTCTTGGAAGACACGTAAGGAGGTCAGGCAAAAAGAGGCATAATGTCCTTATCCCCTCTGACATCGTGCCATGATGATGTTTTATATCATGCGTGTTATTTTTTGAAGGAGTTACTGAGCTGGACTTATAGTGTGTGCGAAAGGGCGGCCCCACAGAGGCACAAAATTCTGATCTGTGTGGTGGGGGCGCCCAGTCCATTTTGAAAATATTTCCCCAAGAGAGGGCGAGCAGTTAATGAGAAACTGCGCAAAGTTGGACTGGCCTGTAAGGAGAGGGTAAGGTTTCACAATAGGCAGCAACCTCTGACACGCCAAGGGAGCGCGTGCATTTCTGAAAACACCGACGAGTGCTTCTTTCTCGTGCTTAGTATAATGAAAACATGCAAGCATTTAAGCGGAAATATGTCAAAGCGAAACTTGAGACGCATGGCTCTTGAAAGACGTGACAGTAAATAGCGCTGGGAGGGGGGTTGGGCAAGCATGCCATCATTCAAGAGCAGATGGTCAACGGTGACACAGTTACTGTGTGTTAAACAATTAAACAAAGCAGTTGAGTTAACGAGTGGGGACTGTGTTTAAATCAAAGAAAGACACACGAAAGAAAGAGAAAAGGAATGACAGAACAGTGGGATAGGAAAGATTACCTATGAAAAAGGGAGACACAAAGGAAAATAAAGGAATGTAACGAAAAAGAAGAAAAACTATACGTGAGAATTGCAGCGGAAAGAGGATACAAGAGAAAATACAGCGATAAAGGAAACAAGCCGGATAGGGGCGGAAGAGCCTGGTGGGGGGGCGGGAATGCGAGGGAGGAGAAGTGTGGCAGGCGGAATGCCTGTGTGCGAAAGCGCGATGCGCTTGGAGAGAGGGCGGATGGGGGCGGGAGAAACTGAAAGTACGAGTAGGAGGGAGGCTGATGCGCGTGCTTGTTTGGTCATGTAAAAGGCCATAGTTCTTTGCTTCCTTCCACTCTGAATGTAGTTTGCCTGAGTGGGGCCCTCCACGGTAGTGCCCGTTCTCAGCTCGCGGTCTCTTCCAGGCACTCCCGCTTTAATGCATTTGCTCAGAACTTCTATAAGATACTCCTGAATGGGGCATGGCCATCCAATGACCAGGCAAGTATCATACAACATCCCTCTAAGTTGTGGGCCCTCACTCATGTCAGCCACCCAAGGGGTGGACATTAGTGATGAACGCAAAGGTCCAATGTAGCCTTTGCATTCTGATGACACTGCATCCCACACTCTGGTGCAGACAACATTCCACGTGCAACAGTAGCAAGGACAGTTCTGATTGTAATAGAAACCAAAAGCATTGAAAGCGCTTAAACAATGTGCCTGCAAGCTGGAAAAAATGGGTTTTGGTTAAAGTCGTATTCTGTTTTGTTTCAAATATTTACGCACAAACAAGAACCAAAAAAAAACGAGGTCATTGAAACCAAAGCGGTCATTCGTCTGCAGGTGATCAGATGACTCAAGGGATCTGTTTTTCATTTGTGGCTCTTTTTGACTGTTATTCAAAGAGACTGGCTCTTTCTGTGCAGTTGGCTCGGCGCTTCGTACATCTGCAGTTAATGAAGTCCCTGCGACCACATCAGTTGTGTGTGCTGCAAAAACTCTTTGATCTGAAAATGCTAGTTCTGGCAGCAGTGCAACAGCGAGCAACCAGCACAGCACTGAGTTTATAGCATTCAGAACAAGAACAAGTCGGGTTAGGGCGGGAGAGTGGGAGGGAAGAGCTGGAAAAGCCCAGGCTCAGCAGTGCGGCATGGCTGTGATTGCGTGGAGAGAGAGGGGAGGTGCTGGTGTGGGAGGGGGAGGCTGTGATTGCGTGGAGAGAGAGGGGAGGTGCTGGTGTGGGAGGGGGGAGGTGCTGGTGTGGGAGGGGGAGGCTGTGATTGCGTGGAAAGAGAGGGGAGGTGCTGGTGTGGGAGGGGGGAGGTGCTGGTATGGGAGGGGGAGGCTGTGATTGCGTGGAGAGAGAGGGGAGGTGCTGGTGTGGGAGGGGGGAGTTGCTGGTGTGGGAGGTGTGCTGCTAGGGGAGGAGAAGCCTGATGCCGGATGGGGGCGGGAGAGGCTGGGCTTGCATGCGATGCGCGTGCATGTTCACGTGAACATGAAAACCGCGGGGCTGAAAGCCCTTTGGTTTGAAGATGTTTTCGCCACATGAATTCTCGCTCCGCTCGATGCGCTTGCGCACATAGATAGGTCGCGAGACCTAAAAAGAGGTACGGCACCGAGAGGGCCCTAATAAACAACCATGGTACTCTGGGGAACTTAAGGAGCATAAACAACTGTGTAAACGAGCGGAACGGAAGTGGAGAAAGGACTATGCCCCTGCTGCAAAAAATGAATATAGGTCATCCCTGAGATCGTTCAAAAAATTATTAAAAACTTCACAAGCCGCATACTATCAGGGTAAAATTGCGGAAGCAGTTAATGCCCCAAGAGACATTTTTAAAATCTTTTAATCTCTGGTTACTACCCCCAGGGCTATCAGTCCTGCTCTGAACCCACAGAAACGCTGTGAGGACTTAGCTGCCTTTTTTGCGTCCAAAGTGTCCAATATCTACTCCAGCCTTCCCGCCATTAGTTCTGGCCAGTGTGGAAAGTCTCCTTGGCAACCTTAAATCGGGCTCTCCGCTGGATGCTGCACCTCCCGCAGTTCTTAAACAGGTATCAGGGACGGTATGCCCAGTAATAATGCAGGTCATTAATGCGTCTCTGGCCTCGGGTGTAGTGCCCCCCAACTGGAAGAAGGCTAAGGTCAGAGCCCTGCTAAAAAAAACTAGTTTGGACCCTGAAGACCTGGCCAATTATAGGCCTATTTCAATACTACCGGGTATCAGCAAAATAGCTGAAAAACATGTGAACCATGTTCTTTCTTCTTTTATTGAATCCACTGGTGCCTTACATTCCACCCAGACAGGGTTTAGAGCAAAGCAAGGAACAGAGACAGCTCTGGTCGCGGTAGTGGAGGCAGTTAGAGGTATTGTGGATGCAGGAGGCTTTGCTGCGGTTGTCCTGCTGGACCTCAGCGCAGCCTTCGATACTGTGAACCACTCTCTCTTGCTGCACCGGCTGCATCTTACAGGGGTCTCCGGACTGGCCTTCAAATGGCTCCACTCCTTCCTATCGGACAGATGCTTCTCCGTTTTCGAGGGAGAGGTGTCATTGAGCCAGCTGCAATTGAATCACAGCGTTCCCCAGGGATCATCCCTCAGCCCCACGCTGTTTAATATTTACATGAGACCTTTGACTGAGGTGGTACTTCCCTGGGGAATCCAACTTGTCACTTACCTCGATGACACTCAGCTGGTTGTTTCTTTGGTGACGGACGATGCTTTAGATCAGGGGATCAATAATTTGACCCCGTGTCTCACCAAAGTCCTGGAATGGATGACCTCTTCTTTTTTAAAGTTAAATGGGGCCAAAACGGACATTATGCTTCTGGGCTATAAAGCCCCAATCAACTTGGACCCCTGGTGGCCGTGTTGTCTGGGACCCCCTCAGGTACCTAAGACCCAAATAAAAAGCCTGGGGATCTGGTTGGACTCCCCGCTAGGATTTCAATACCAGGCTAAGAAGGTGGCCGCGACCTGTTATGGATTGCTGAGAGTCTTAAAAAAAGTTCTATATCTCCTTCCATTCGAAGCTAGACGAATGCTGGTCCAGTTGTTGATCTTGTCGCGGCTGGACTATGCAAATGCCGTCTACATGGGGGCCCCAGTTGGCACCATAAAAATTCTGCAATCCGTGCAGAATTGTGCAGCTCGGCTGCTCATGAAAGTCCCCAAACGATGTTCGGCTAAGGCCTCACTTCGATCTCTTCATTGGCTACCCATCCAGGAAAGGATTATGTTTAAAATCTTATGTTTGGTGCATAAGTCCATCCATAGTGCTGGCCCGTCCATTCTTGATCCCCTGTTCCGTCGCCATCAATCGGTGAGATCTTTAAGATCTAACCAGCGTAATTTGCTGGTAGTACCTAGGGTGAAGCTGGTTCGGATGGGTGGCCGCCAGCTCTCTGTTCAAGCAGCCAAAGGATGGAACAAACTCCCAGACAACATCAGGCATGAATCCAACCATCTAGCTTTCAGGAAGCGATTAAAGACATTCTTGTTTCAATAGTGTCTTTCTATGTCCTCTGTTCTTACAGCGCTGGGATGCTCGAGAGTAGCCATGAGCTTTACAAGAGGGTATTCATCATCTTCATCATTGCATTGCAATAATCAATACATGATAAAACCAAGGCTCCAACTACTGTCTTCTTTAGTGCAAAAGGTATAAATGGCAATATTTTTCAAAGGACCTTGATCGTGAAGAAACAGGCCGAGGTGACCTGATTGACTTGTGAGGTGAGTGTTAGATCTTTGTCAATCACAAACCCTAAGTTCTTAACTTTTTGTGCTGGGACAGGACTGTTGCCAGCTTCTGGGGGGCACCATAGATGATTCCAAATTGAAGGTTTTGGCCAAATTCTATCACCTCAGTTTTCTCTGTGTTGAGCTTTAAAAAATTCTTATTCATCCAGCTCTTGACACTTATGAGGCAGTTTCGGAAGCGCTCTGCTGTGACTTCAACAGTCTGAGTGAGTGACACCACTAACTGAGTGTTGTCTGCATATGACACCAGTTGCAGGCCTTGATCTTTTATTGTTTTGCCAATAGTGTCACATACAGATTAAACAATGAGGGGGATAATACTGATCCTTGGGGGACTCCACACGGGAGAAAAAATTCATTCTCCCAATTAAATTCCATCCCAGTAGATTTGTTGTACGCTGGAGTCAAAGAAGGACCTGGGTAAAGTTAGTGCAGTATCTCCAATACCCACTGCTTTAAGCCTTTCCAGTAGGACCCCATGGTTAACGGTGTCAAAAGCTGCCATTAAATCAAGTAGTATTAGGACAGCTCTGCCACCTTTCCCACATTTGCATTGGGCCACTCCCCCCTCCCGCCCCCATGCAAATGAGGGAAGGCCCCGTAAGACAGAGCTGACACTAAGTGGGTGCTGGCACCATCTGTATTACAAAAGGCAGCTCAGACCCTGTGGCACCCTCTGGAGCACATTGACAATGAATTCCTTAAAGCATCACCTCCTGTTGTGTTTCTATATTGTGTCACTTGTGCCTGATGTCTGTGATGTCTTGCCGTGTGACACAACCTCGATCCAAAGAGGAGTTTGGCCCAAAGGGATAAGAAACAGACAGGGCCTTAGAATTACAAAAAAACAAATGTGCCTGAATCTCTACTTCTTTACAATGAGCGTTTGTATTTTATGCTTGTCAGCCAAACACATCTCTTTATGTTTGTGCCTCTAATTTATTTAGACCATTCTCATTATTCTTATTTTTATTTTTATATTCTTTGTGAAAAGGAAAAAATATTGTAAAAAGTACATATATTCAAAAATACTGTACAAGCAAATGTATCCACATTCAAACACAAACTGTACATCTCACATCACAATACACATAATTATATACAATACACCTAAAACCAATTGTGAACATGAATGTGACTCATACATTGAAAAAATGAATCTCATAGATTTTCAAAGAAATCTACCTATAACCATAAGAGCTTATACTTATTAAACACATATTTCATCAATATAGGACAAAATCCCTTTTTCTTCTATGCTCATTCTGATATGCCGACGCGTTTCGAATCTTAGATTGAAGTTGCCTAGATTCTCATCTGGGCTCTCTGATTTTCTTGTGAGATGATTATACCTTTTATCTGTTATATCTCAGTATTTTCTGATCATGGATTTCTTTCTAGACTGGGGATTTTCTTGCTCGTTGTTGTCTCAATTATTACTGTGGCAAAGTCCTCGATTATCTTTTCTTTCAGTGCTGGCAATCAAACAATTCTGTATTTTGTTCATTTTTCTAAAGATAATGAAAGGCAGGCTGTATTTTGCTTTTGAACGTGCGTCTGAAGACGGTGTTCGAGTTTCTCGGTGTTTACCAGCGTCGGGTCGCGTTGCCTTCGCTCGCTTGGCCGTTTATTAGTTGCTGTTTCCTCCTTCAATCGATCTTTACCAGAATTGGGTTGCGTCGCCTTTGCTCGATTGGCCGTTTATAAGATACTGTTTCCTCCTAGTCGCTTTCTCTGTTGTCGTGTGACGCAACCGGCACTTCCAGAACATAAGGGTCATGTGACCCCTGTTTAACAAAAGTATTGGGATGCGCAAACGTAAGCCAGTCAGGTGACGGAGGCAAGTCCTAGCATGAAGCGCATTCCCCATCTCTGTAATTATTGTAACGCTCCTTGTCCCCTAGGCCCAACCCCAGGTCACCGAAGTGTTGGCGCCATCACTGCGCCCAACACCAGATTCGGCGATGAGGGTGGACGTGCCCTTGCACCCGGTGGTGAGGCGGGCGCGAGCGTTTCCAGCTGCTCGAGGCGACCATGCCCCAACTTTGGGCACTGTCCTGTCCTGGTGCCCTGCAGCAGTTGCGGTCCTCTACGTTCCCGTGCGTGGCCCGGTGTGGCCGGAAGGTGAGCGTGCCTTGTGTTGCATCCCGCCGAGCCGCCCGTGGTGTGTGCCCCCTGCCGCGGCTGTGCGTGGCCACGCGGTGACAGCCCCCTGCAGGCACACAGTGGGAGAACGCTGCCCCACCCATCAGCGGAGCTCGTGGGGGCCCGGCCTGCACGCCTGGAGAGCCTGCACCTCTGATCACATCCTGAGGTGTCTGCTGCATCTGGTAGCCCTTCCAGCTAGCATGACCTGCACCACGTGGAGGGGAGAAGGCAAGGCCTTAACACAGGATCAAGACACGACAGGAAGAAAGACCTTTACACGGGCCCAGCACACAGTAAGACCCTGCGCAGGCTTCGGAAGGCGCAGCCCAGAGCTGACACAAGGCCCCACTGCCTACATTGCAGAAAGAGCTCACAGGCAGAGTAAAGAAAAGAGCACAACAGCAGAGGAGGCAGACGCCCATAAAAGGGGGAGAGACAAAGCAGTACACACCACACTAGGGTGACTACCTCGCCACACAGGGACAGCCAGGAGCCCAGAGAGGGGCACAGTGAATACACCCAACAGCAGTGCAGCTTCGCGGGAATCCCAAGTGCAAAGCGTCCACTGCACAGACTGTCACAAGAGCCTCAGCCTGAACCATGTCACAAATTCCGCCCATAGAGCCTTTCATAGTAGAAGGGTCGCCCTCTTTACTGGCACCCAAGTGGAAAGACTGGGTGGATCGTCTGCAGATTTTCTTTGAAGCCACCAAAGTTCGCAAGGACCAGAAAAGAGCAATGCTGTTGCACCTAGGAGGCAAGGACATACATAACATTGCCAAAAAGCTTGTAGAAGCCACGCCCAAAAACCACCACACACTCATAAATGCCCTCAACTGACATTTTGAGCCGATGGCCAATCAAGACTATGAGAGGTTCATATTTAGGCAAGCGCGCCAGATCCCAGAAGAGAGATGTCGGACACGTACCTTGCCAGACTGAAATATCTGGCATCAACATGCGGGTTTCAGGACGAGACAGAAGAGATAAGGGGACAAGTGATTCATGGGTGTGCCTCCGCCAAACTCTGTGAATGCATCCTAGAAGAATCAGGCAAGTCGCTCACCGGTATCCTGACCCTGGGGAACACCAAGGAGCTGTCCAAGGCACGCGTAGCACATATGGAGGCGGACCTCCAAGCCCCGGTGAAGATGGTACCGGTAAATGCCGTAACAACCAAGCCCACGATGAGGTGGAGCAAGAAGAGGCCTGGCACCGCGACTGCAGGACAAGTCAAGACGTGTGGATTTTGTGGTGGGCGATTTAATCATTTTGAGAAAGTATACAGATCTAAAAAGTATCACAAGACACCGCAGGTGGTCAATGCTCTACCTGAGGGGGACAGAACACAAAGCGACATGGATGACGATGAGGAGGAAGAGAAGGTAGTCCACAAGGTACAAATGATTGGCGCCGCAACCCACAAAGAGCGACGGCTGCTACAGTGCAACATTTGTGTGGGTTCCCAGAACGTCATGGTGGTAGTGGACACTGGGGCTACCATCAACATCATGGCATCCGCTCTTCATCAGACGTTGTACCCAGCACCCAAACTGCATCCGTCAGCAATCACTGTTTTTGCATATGGTCAAGATACCTCCCTGAAAATACAAGGGCGATTCAAGATATCTATATCCCATGGAGACCGCTCTGTCACCACCAACGTGTACGTCACCGAAGATGGCCAAGGCATGCTGCTGGGGTGCCGTGCTGCCGAAGATCTAGGAGTGGTGACATTCGCCTTCAGTGTGCATCATGAGTCGATCCAACACCTGCTGGGTGAGTTCTCAGAAGTATTTGAGGGCACCGGAAGATTCAAGGGCAAAGAAGTACCTCTTCACATTGATCCAACGGTTCAACCAGTGACGCTACAGCATCAGTGGATTGCTTTTCATCTGCGACCGCAGGTAGAGGCGGAACTTAAGAAGCTGGAGGCAGCAGGAATCATCGAGAAAGTGACGGGTCCCACACCCTGGGTTTCTCCCATCGTAGTCAGGTTGGCATGGTGAGGATCTGTGTGGACATGCGATTACCAAATGCCGCAATCAAACGTGAGCGCCACATCACCCCAACTATTGATGATGACATTGGGGAGATAGCAGGAGCCTGCTGGTTCTCCAAGCTTGACTTACAGTCCGGATAACATCAACTGGTGCTTATACCTGTTTGAGTTTTGGAGTATCTAGTGCCGCTGAGGTTTTCAAAACATCATACACAAATTGCTGCAACTCTCATGATAACGCTGGGACTCTGCGCCTTTGGATTCTTTTGGACACCCCTGCTACTTCTCGCGGAACCCGCTCCGTGGGTCCCGCTTCGTCGGGGGTATTTTCCACATCATCTGAGGACTTTGCTTGAGGGAACTCAGGAGACTGTCTGTGGGTGTAAGTGTAGCGAGCAGGGCTGCGAGCAGGGCTGCGAGCGAGCTGCGGTCCGGGACTACAATTCCCAGGAGCGCCCGCCAGCCCGTATTGACAGCACCTGGGCCGCTCTCCCTGCCTGCTCCTCCCCACCTACGCGCTCATAAGCCCCAGCCTCTGGAAGCAAATTGGGATGCTTTGCTGCAACTCTCATGATAACGCTGGGACTCTGCGCCTTTGGATTCTTTTGGACACCCCTGCTACTTCTCGCGGAACCCGCTCCGCGGGTCCCGCTTCGTGGGGGGTATTTTCCACATCATCTGAGGACTTTGCTTGAGGGAACTCAGGAGACTGTCTGTGGGTGTAAGTGTAGCGAGCAGGGCTGCGAGCGAGCTGCGGGTCCGGGACTGCAATTCCCAGGAGTGCCCGCCAGCCTAAATTGACAGCACCTGGGCCGCTCTCCCTGCCTGCTTCTCCCCACATTTGCAGTCCTTATAATTGTAATCCCCTAGTCCCGCTGCGCGGGAGCGACCTGGAGAAGCCCGAGACAAGGGCGGGGCCGTCTGTGGCCGTCCGAGGCCGATTGAGGTCAGGTCGGGCCACTCCCTTTTCATTTTTCTTCTAAGTTGACCGGTCTAGGAATATCTCTGGGTAAATAGTGTTTGTTTGTTTCATTTTATATTGTTCTATTATTTTTTGTCTGCCAGAAGGGTGGGCAAGTATACATAACAAAATGCCCCTACGTTCTGGTAAGGAAATACAGGTCCAAGTATCAACCAAGTATCAACCTCAAATGGAGTTTTAACAGGCACTATTGATCAATTTTTTAAACGTACTACCTGTATTCTAGAAAAAGAAATTGCACTCGCAGAAAAATTCTTATCGCTTGACTTTGTCACGGGTAAGCGCTCTTCACTAGGGAAAATTTGTGAGGCTGTTTCCCCGGTTCCCCTAACACAATTGGCTTCCACTGTTAGTAATACTACAGCTACAGATATTGTACCTGTTGACCAAGGGTTGGAGTTGGAGGGGGGTGCTAACGATATCGCCCTAGATTCCACATCGGAAGGTAGTTCTTTATTTCACAACTTAGTCAACATTGAGACCGATATTTCGGCTTCCCCTAGCATTGTATTAAGCCCAGAGCCCGAAACCCGATCCCCAAACTTGGAGAACTTGAACACACACAAATCTAGTAAAAGGAAACAGGAAGATTCGTCAAAGAAGGGGGGCAATAAAGAGGTTCTGAGAACCAATAACACAGCTCCTCCCCCAAATAGCACATCAGCCCTGCTTTCAAACCCCCAAGTGAATAATAAAACCACAGGAAATGATGCAGAAGGTATTCTTTTGGATAAAATCGAGCTGTTGATTAAATCTCTTCTTTTTCCCCTATTTGAACGGACTAGGCTATTAAACGATAAAATGGACCTCATGGAAACATTAGTAAGAGAAAAGCTGTCGAATAATGGGGATAAGGGGAAATCGGCCAAATCTGTATCATCTTCCTTGAGAGCCCCCCAGCAGAAGCCTGCCACCGATAAAAACAAACAGACATCTGAGAAGACCATATCACATAAGGTAGATTCGATTAACAATTCACAGCCCACCTCCAGAGGATCACCCAAAACAACCCGTCCAATAGACCAATGCAATCAGGCTAGGAAAACTGTTACGCCTAGAAAAGAATGTGTGAATCTCCCCCCTGAGTCACTGCCCTATACTATAATTCTAACTGGAGTGGCTCCATTGGGAGAGGGAAAGGTGGAAACACATAGAGATTTACATAATAAAGTAAACTTCTGGTTAAATAAGAACCGACCTCTTCTACCAATGTCTAAAACAGAAATCCTTAATGTCAGGAGAGTGGACTGGGTGGGATATAATAAAAAAGACCTTGAGGGGTACTGTGTTGTCATTAGTTTTAGGGAGCCATGGGTAGTGGATTTTATCTGCAGGGAACCAAGATTTGGAAGAGTGGGTGACGTCCAAACATTGTCCCTGCACTATTTTTACCCTAATCTCAGTTTAGTGAGAGATCATCCCCGACAAAACCATTCCAACCATAACAACAGATTTAGAGGAAGATATCCCCCAGAAGTGGCTACCTACCCTATGTTCTTGCCCCACCTCTCGAATCGCTTTGCACCATTATGTGGGCTGGACGGAGTCGACTGACTCAATAGGGGGTTAGTGGAATACAATAATAGGGTGCCCAGATTGTCCATTGGAGTAATGTCCCCTCATTCCTTATGCACTCAGGTGATGGACAGTAGCACTGAAATCTCAAGAAACAACACAGAAGTTCTATTGGGGGATCAGATAAGAAATGGCCCTATCGGTATAAATTCGGTAGATGAATGTAAAAGTAGCTCCCTATCACATGAGAGAAGTGGGGGGAATGTTGCTTCACCTGGAGAGGTATCAGAAGTCCTTGCAAATACACTTAGGATATTATCCTGGAACATTGCGGGGCTGAAGGGGAAAATGGACGTGACAGAATGGGGGGCCTTTATAGAGCAATATGATATTGTAGTATTCCAAGAAAGTTGGTCAACAGACGCAGTATTTTGTCTAGGTTATTTGAATTTTTATAAACCAGCACATAAAAGGCCAAATGGACGCCCGTCTGGGGGGCTTGTTATCTGGATTAGACAGTCAATATGTTATAGGACCCATGAGTTGTCTATCCCAAATGCTGATATACAGGGTCTAAAACTTAGCAGAGCTAATTATCGGGACTTGTATTTAATCAATATATATGCAAGGGGGCAACCAGGAGGTAAGAGTCCCAAAATTATTGAGGACTTAGATCTCCTATTGAATAATATTGGTAGAGACAAGTGTGTAACTGTGGCAGGGGATCTAAACTGTACATTTGAACCACTACCTACTTTGGAAGACGATTGATATGGTGAGGTAGAACAGCTATGGAATATTCCTAGCCTGGCCATATCACCAGTTAAAAAGGTTACTGAGGCCGTTTTGCAGTGGCTTGGTTTATGTCTGGAGTGGGACTTAAGGGCAGTAAACGGGAGGTCTATGTCCGATATGGCGGGAAATGCCACCTTTGATAACGGCTACAGTACCAGCCGCATAGATTATTTCCTAATTAAAATGGAGTTTTGGAGCCTACTAGGGTATATGGAAATAATTGAAAGACCAGAAAGCGATCACAACCCCCTATCAATAAACCTGAGAATGGATGGTGGCTTGCTCAGAAAAAATGAAACCAATTATATCACAGCCGAGGCAGTCCTCACTAACGACTGTCGTAGGGTACGCTGGGGTAGGGTTTTGGAAGATCCTGGCACCATTGAAAGAATATCATTAGAAGTAGCAGCAGCGACTAAAAAAGCGAAGCCACTACTGTATGATGTGGGGTCCCTGGAGCAAATTAGTTCAATCCATGAGTCCCTTTTGCTAAACTTAAATCTTTCTTTATAAAACCGGGTAGCTTGACGAAAACTGGTAGGAAACCCTTGGGTGCCAAATGGTTTGACAAGACCTGCCGTAAGGCACATAGTTCCCTGATAGCTGTTATTAAAACTAGGGTAACATTGGACATCAAAGTAGAGAGGGCAAAATACAAGAAAGTAATAAAGCAAGCAAGGACAGCATGGGATGACCAACGCTGGCTGGAACTTTATGAGGCTAGCCTGTCCTCCAATCAGCTTAAATTTCGGCAGGTAGTGAAGTGGGGAGGATCATGGGACTTGCAAACCCCAGTTAACCATGTCTCAGCCGAGGACTGGGTTGAGCATTTCTCGGCCCAGTTCAGTGGCATGGCGACAGGAAGACATAATGTAGGGGAGAGTAACCTGCCTCCCATTCCTGTAGCTATTTGTGAGAGCATAGTCTTTAAAGAAATCGAGACAGAGAATGCATTAAAGCAGGTCCAAACTGGCAAAGCACCCGGTATGGACTGCGTCCCTGCGGATCTCTTTAAGCACGATATGGATAATTGGGTTCCTTATATAACCACCCTAGCTAATGCTTTCGCCAGAGGTGCCAGAGTTCCAGACTCCTGGAAAGGGGCTGAAATCCTCCCTGTATTTAAAAAAGGTGATAAGACCCATGCGGGGAACTACCGCCCTATAAGCCTTATCGACGCCCTGCAGAAAGTAATTGCTAGAATGCTGCTGGGTAGAATTCAGTTTTGGATGAGTGAAGAAAATATCCTGTCCCCGGTGCAAGCTGGCTTCAGGGCCAGTACAAGCACTGTCGACCAAGTGCTCAGATTTATTATGATCTATTGGAAGACAGTGCATTTAGGCGAAGGCACTATATAAGCAGCGTTCGTGGATCTTAAATCTGCGTTCGACTTAGTCCCCAGAGAGAAGATGTGGATAGCCCTAAGGAGAATGGGAATGCCGCCTGAATTGCTTGAGCTTACCATCAGGCTACATGAATTAAACTTTGCTAGAGTTAGATGGGGCAGCCAGGGCCAGGTGACGGAGCCCTTCACAGTGACCCATGGAGTAAGACAAGGGTGCGTCTTGGCACCAACCTTGTTTTTACTCTTTATTAACCAAGTAGTGCAGTTTCTTTCAACTACCCCGACAGATGCGCCAGTTTTGGGTGGGACCAGGTTCCCCCTTTTAATTTTTGCCGATGAAACTTTGATTTTGGCAAAAACACAGGTGGGTCTCCAGACTGCAATAAACAAGTTTGTGGAGTTTTGTAAAATAAATGACCTTGAAATTAACGTTTCAAAAACCAAATTCATGGTCCTGACCATGAACAAACCGCTAAGGGGTCAAGTAACTATGAACGGTACCATCTTGGAACAAGTTGGGGTGATGACCTACCTAGGGGTGGTTATAGACTACAGGCTGCGCTGGAAGGAGCAGATCAAGGCACTCTGTTTAAAATGTGCCAGTTTATCGGGATGCCTTGTTAAAGAACAGCGTTGCTCCCAAACTAAAAGAGTTCTGCCAGCGCTAAAAATTTATAATGCAAAAATTAGCTCAGCCATCCTCTATGGTTCGGATCTATGGGGTAATGTAGACCTTGCCCCTCTAGATAAAATCCAGAATAAGTTTCTCCATAGTTTTGTAGGTCTACCACTGTCGACACCGGCACTCCCCCTTATGTTAGACATGGGCTGCCAATCCATCAAAAACTAGGCACAATATAGGATGGTAGCCTTGTGGTGACGTATCTGGTCCACTCCGGAACTATCTATGTTTGCTAATGAGATTCTGGATGTGAGATCGATATTAGGGTCAGGGAATCTATCTTGGTTTAAAAACGTGAAGGCTACACTCTTCAGAATGGGTCTTCATATGCAGTGGTCAGATCCGGGAAACCAGGTATTCCCGTCGAAAAAATAATTCAAACTATTGTTTTGGGCTACTGTAAAAGAAGATCTGGTTTTGCTTTCACAGAATCCCAACCTGACAGGTATTTTTTTGCTCTACAAAGTGGTTCCACATACTGAGACCTATTGGGACAATATTACCAAAAGTGCAGACAGGAAACTCTATCACCAATTTAGAGTTGGCACGCTGCCAATAAGGGAGTTTACCAACAAATGGCATAACCAATCGTCTTTGCACTGTCCCTGGTGTAGTGAGCAAAAGGAAACTATGGGCCACTTTCTTTTTGCTTGTCCAGCATACTGCGCACCACGTCGGAAATGGCTTAAACCCTTCTGCAGAAGGGTCAATACACGGGTGTGTGAAGAAGCGTTGCTAATCTTAAGATCTAATACAGCAGAGTGGATGTCCATAGGTATGGCAAAATATCTCGGATGGGCTTGGACCATCAGAGCTAGGCACCTATTAGTTGATAAATGGGATAACTGTAAAAGCAGTAGTTGTTTAATGAATGAATTGTGAATTGTAAACTTTTATTGACTTCTAAAAACGTCTTTTGAAGTTATTTAATCGATTTTTTAAAGAGTAATGATTGGTTGTATAGAACTTTTTTAAGATCTGTATTTACTATGTTGTATTTTTGTATATATTTTATCTGTTGTCTTTTATGAAGAAAAATTAGAAATAAAGACGTTAAAAACTGAAAACTGATTATGGAAATTTCAGGAGTCATCAACGTCAGTGACGACATCATGGTGCATGCGAAATCGCTCCCAGAACATAACGCTCGCCTCACCCAAGTGCTTCGCCCCCTGCGGGACGCCGGACTCACTTTGCATCGGGAAAATGCGAATTCCTGATGAAAATGCTGGAATTTTTTGGCTACACCTTCTCATCAGAAAGAGTCAACCCAGATCCAGAAAAGGTCTGAGACATCAAGGACGCTGCAGCCCCTACCAGTGTGATGGAAGTCCTCAGCTTCCGGGGTATGATAAACTACTGCGGCAGGTTCATTCGCAACCTCACCACCTTAACGCTGCCGCTACGAGAGCTCACTAAGGACTCAGCCCCGTGGAAGTGGGGTCCAGACCAAGCCAAGGCCTTTAAGGAGATCAAGAATGCGCTCTCAGAGGTGACAACGCTGGCCTTTTTTGACCCGGGAAAGATGACCCACATAGCGGTGGATGCGGGTCCCATGGGCCTAGGAGCTGTACTCTTTCAAAGACATCGCCAGGAGTATGACTGGGCCCCTGTGGCCTTCGCAAGAAGGTCACTCACCGAAACAGAACAAAGGTATCATCAAATAGAGAAGGAGGCAATTTCCATTTATTGGGGGTGTCGCCACTTTCATCTGTATTTCTATGTCAAGCCCTTCGTGGTGGTCACGGACCACAAACCCCTTGTGGCACTGTTCTCAGGGACATCTACAAAACCCCCTCCAAGAATTGAGAAGTGGATGTTGCAGTTACTAGAATACAATTGTAAAGTAGAATATCAACTAGGGTCCCGCAATCCTGTGGATTACCTGTCTCGGCATCCCTGAGCAGCCACAATCAAGGAGATGGAAGACACAGCTGACACCGAAGAGTACGTTAAGTGCGTAACGGCCCGTTCATGTCCTCTTCCCCTGTCCATGAGAGATCTCACAGAAGCGAAGTCCAGAGATGATTGCTTGCAAAGGGCCAAAGCAGCTCTACAAAGTGGCAACTGGCACAAGGCTAAAGAGGAATGGAAGATCCTGACGATCCCTGCCCAACAGATCATGGAAAGCCTGTACCACGTCAAGGATGAGTTCCCTGAAGGCCCTAAGGGGTGCTTGCTGAGAGGACACCAGCTGGTGATTCCAGCGTCTCTGATGGATAGATGCGTCCAATTGGCTCACGTAGGGCTTCAAGGCATGGTGAAAACCAAATCCCGGCTCCGAACCAAGGTGTGGTTCCCACAAATGGACAAATTGGTAGAGGACACGGTCCGCTCCTGCTCGTCATGTCAAGCCACGGGGGAGATGTCCCATCCTGCTCCAGTCATTGCAAAACCTCTGCCGAGGTCTCCGTGGTCCTGCGTCAGCATGGATTTTGGCAGTCTTCCTGACGGCCGCCATACCTTAGTAGCCATTGAAGAACATTCAAATTGCCCTGAGGTCATAATTGTGACATCTCCAAATGCTGCGGAAGTGATACCTAAGATTGAGAAGATCATGGCCGCACATGGCCTAATACAAGAGCTATGCACCGATAACGGGCCTCCCTGCCAAGGGCAAGAACTGGCTACATACCTCAACAATCTTGGCATTTGGCATCGCAGGATTACTCCCCGCTGGCCACAGGACAATGGTGAAGCAGAGAGATTCATGAGGACTCTAAATAAAGTAATCCAAATTGCTCATGACAAAAGACAGTCCCTAGAATTGGCCAGCTTTACATTTCTTAGAAGTTACCTTCAAACACCCCACACCACCACAGGGGTTGCTCCTGCTCATTTGCTGATGGGCCGGGTGGTAACAGATTCAATACCTCATCACCCCCAGTGGCAGCCACATACACCTGATGACACCAGGATTGAGGGTTGTCGTCCGGAGTCATATGCCCATGTCAGCCAGTGGAGAAACACCAAGATTCACCGGTTTGAAAAAGGGGTTTTGGTACTGCTCAAGAATCGTTTCGCCACTGCCAAGTTTTATTTGCAGTATGTAAAGAAGCAGTGGACTGTGGTCAATGTCAAAGGAACTCTGATCATTGCCGCCAGAGGCCCAGAGACCGTGTCTCGCAACGTGTCCCATTTCAAACTATATTACTCTGAGATATTGGGGTCGTCCACGACTCAGTCGGAGGATGAAGACAGTCAATTGGCAAAGGCCTGAGACAATCACGATGGAGTGGTGGGACAGGGTCCCGTGGGAGACAGTGGTGACTCTGGTGACTCTAGCCTCCTTTTACCAGACAGTTCCCACAGTGCGGAGTTGGAAATCTCTCAGGCTCTGTCTGACGGTGATTGTAGTGAAGTCCCCTCTGACGTCGAGGTGGCTGCCTCTCCCAGTCGCGGCCAGTCCCACTATCGGCTGCGGAGAAATCCTCAACCATTGTGCCGCTTGAAAGACTACTTCACGTAAGACTGTTCTACATATGTTGTTGGCTGAATATAAGCGAGATGCTTTTAATTTGTATGCTGTAATTGCTGCTCCACTGGGGGGGGGGGGGGGGGGGGGGGGGGGGGAGATGGGGGGTTTCGTCCCGTATTGTTTTGATGTTTGTTGGGGAGGAATGCGATGTTGTGCCGTGTGACGCAACCGGCAAGTCCAGAATGTAAGGGTCATGTGACTCCTGTTTAATAAAAGTATTGGGACGCGCAAACGTACGCCAGTCAGGTGAAGGAGGCGAGTCCTAGCATGAAGCACAATCCCCGTCTCCTGTAATTATTGTAACGCTCCTTGCCCCCTAGGCCCAACCCCATGTCACCTAAGGGTTGGCGCCATCAACGCACCCAAAACCACAATGTCTACTATTTTTAAAATGGATTTGTGTAGCAGACACATGAGTACTATGCCTAGCAGTGTATAAAGCATGCACTGCAATGTTCTCATCTCAGATGGCTGCAGCTGAGGAACAACGAGGACGCGCCGAACGTTCAATGCTAATGAGCAGTGAGGGAAGGCACGAGCCGGCAGAGAAATCGAAAGGCCCTTCAAAGGGAAAGACTATCAGGGGCATACCTGGCGGACAGTGTCTGAGAGGCTAGTCACATCAGGGCTACAGGAAGTCCCCCGCCCCCAAATGTCCAAACCCGCAAATAATACACAAACAACGTGTTAGGTTTGGGAAAAAATTGCTGCAGGTTTATTACATACAACATATGTAATGATGGTGGGTTAACTTACGGGCGATCCAGGGCAGGCCGCATTCTCGCCACCTGCCCGCCTGTTGAGCCAAACAGCACAGTGGCGAACCACCCAACTGCTGTACAATTAAAATATAAATACTGACACGCCCCTTGTGGGGCGTGACTAAGCAAACCCCCGGTTGCACAGGCCCACAACCGCCCGAAGGACTACTGGGGCGCCGACACGAATTCCTGCACCTCCCATGAGGTTACAGGTTAGGCTCTGGCACCCCTATGTGCCCGCTGAAGTACATCGTTTGCACCTCTCTTCTTCAGGATCGCCCAGTAACTCCGCCTGCAACGATAAATGAACACATTAAATTCCCCCACAACCCCTTCATACTGACACTCTGGGTTCGAGGAAGGGTGGGAAAAGAGTGTCCTGAAGAGCCCGCGATGGCGTCTGGAGCGGCAAAGAGGCCCTCCGACAGGGTCCACGAGCTTAAGTACCCCTGGAGGCCCCTCCCTGCCGCCCCGGACGTGGAACACCGCCAGCCGCCTCCTCCAACCTGGGAGGAGGAACAAGCTGGACATCCTGCTGGGGGCGGGACAGCCCTCCGAGACTAGGAGCCCGCCCTCTCAATGGCCACTGCGTGGCCTCGGGCAAGCGCATTGTGGCGGGGGAGAGGCGCCTAGAGTGGGGCCACCTGGAGGGTGAAGCACACAGTTACTGAACCTTGATAAAGGCTACCTGACGCTGAAAGGGATACAACTATTTTTAGTTATGATTTACTTACATGTTTGTCTCAGATCGCGATAATATGGAGAGAAAAAAATCAAAAGTTTAATTAAAAGTACTCCGTGACTTTTATTTCTATTTATTAAAAGTAGTGTACATTTTTATTAAATATGATAATGATTTTATCTTACTTAATAGAGCTGACATTTTCAAACAATTTGAACCGAAGAAGACTAATTATGCGACTCGCAGTCGGTTTTGGTTTAATTAGGTTTGTTTCACTGGCTGTCACTGATGTCTTACGCCCGGGTTCACAAGGGGCGTCAACGTTATTACTAACGGAATAAAGATTCAGAGCATGGATTAGTGAAGCGTTGTTTTTCATCCCTGCAGCAAAAGACAGCTAGGAAGCAAGTTCGAGTTAGTAAAAAAAAATAAAGCACGACAGACCATGGCAATTTTTCTTTTTCCACATCACCAGTTTGACAAACAGTGTTAAAAAGTAAAACGGAGCAGTTCCAATCCAATGTCACCTGCTGGCCAAAAAAGGCAAGTAGTTCACTTCACGAGGTCGAGTTCAAATGGAGGCCAACATTTTAAAGCACGGCTCCTGCAAGAGTGGTACGATTGCGTGCTCACTGAACGAGTGATTCCTCATTCTTTTCTCTGCATTTCGGGATGGTTTGTGACTAAGAGAAACAATATTCCGGATGAAAAAAACTGCTCCACTCGTTCTCTGTATCTAAATTCAGTATTGTCTGCCTTGGAAAATAAATTCATAGCAAAAAATTATGAGATTGCTCTCTTCGATGACTTTCTCTTTGAGCCCAATTAGGTGTACTCTTTAAGTAATATGGATTAAAATGATACCAATGAAAATGAAAATTTTAATAATTATGATCCTGTGTTTGTGACATTATTATCAGGCAATGTTGCTGTCATGTAATGATTGCCATGGGCACTGCGACGCACAGAGAAGCGGAATCAACATATTTTATGCAAGCAGCCTTACTCCTGTGCCGAAATAGATCCATTATTACTCACCACTGTGGCAAAGATGTATTACAAAGTCATAAATGCGAGCAGCGTGCAGCACAAACACTAGATTGCTTGCTAAATTAATAAGTTTCCATGATTGTTTTATTTCACCTACCTCCTTCCGTTTCTGATTGGGGCTGGAGTTGTCTGTAGCCTGAGGCAAAAGCAAGGCTTCGAATGATATTGAAAGCGAGATCAAGACATCCTGGCTGCGGCAGCTGGAGAATGAAACCAAATGAGAGAATTATGTATGGGAATAGAGGCCATTAGATCAAAAAGCCCGTGTTAAATCAAATTTCACTGTTAATATGTCATTTCAGGAAATGCCATTATTAATTCAACTTCCCCTACCGGCTGAGACAGCTAATGAACATTAGGCAAATAAGGTTCTGTTTACTATGGCCCCGTCGAGGCTCCTGCTGAATTCAACCCTTGCTAAAATTCAGCAATGGACTAAGGTAGTGTGGGCAGAGGTATGTTGGTGACCTAGAGGTCAGACTGGGGTATGTCGGCACGCTGCAAAGGGCTCCCAGTCCTGGAATATCAGCAGTGCTAAAGGGCAGACTGAGGTATATCGACACGCTGTAAATACCTCTCAATGCTGGAATAGGACGGGTGTTAGAGGTCAGATTGGGGTATCCCAGCACGCTGGATATGGCTCTCAGTGATGCAATATCAGCAGTGCTAGAGGGCAAACTGAGGTATATCGACACACCGAAAATACCTCTCAATGCTGGAATAGGACGGGTGTTAGAGGTCAGATTGGGGTATCCCAGCATGTTGGATATGGCTCTTAGTGATGCAATATCAGCAGTGCTAGAGGGCAAACTGAGGTATATCGACAAGCCGAAAATACCTCTCAATGCTGGAATAGAACGGGTGCTAGAGGTCAGATTGGGGCATGTCAGCACGCTGGATATGGCTCTCAGTTATGGAATATCAGCAGTGCTAGATGGCAGACTGAGGTATATCGACACGCTGTAAATACCTCTCAATGCTGGAATAGAACGGGTGCTAGAGGTCAGATTGGGGGTATATCAGCATGCTGGATATGGCTCACAGTGCTGGAAAATCAGTAGTTCTAGAGGGCAGAGTGAGGTAAATCGACGCGCAGAAAATACCTCTCAATGCTGGAAAAGAACGGGTACTAGAGGTCAGAGATTAGGGTATATCAGCACGCTGGATATGGCTCTCAGTGCTGGAATATCAGCAGTGGTAGAGGGCAGACTGAGGTACATCGACATGCCGAAAATACCTCTCAATGCTGGAATAGATTGGGGGCTAGAGGTCAGACTGGGGTATATCAGCATGCTGTAAATACAGCTCAATGCTGGAATAGAATGGGGGCTAAAGGTCGGACTGGGGTATATTAGCACACTGTAAATACCGCTGAATGCTGGAAAAGATTGGGGGCTAGAAGTCAGGCTGGGGTATATCATCACGCTGTAAATACAGCTCAATTGCTGGAACAGAATGGGGGCTAAAGGTCAGACTGGGGTATATCAGCACACTGTAAATACCTCTCAATGCTGGAATAGAATGGGGGCTAGAGCTCAGACTGGGGTATATTGGGACACAGTAAATAGCTCTGAATGCGGGAATATCAGGCGTGCTGGAGGTGAGGCTAGGGTATATCACGGTCGGCACGAGGTTAATAACACTCAATGTTGGAATAGAATGGGGGCTAAAGGTCAGACTGGGGTATATCAGCAAGCTGTAAATACCTCTCAATGCTGGAATAGATCGGGGGCTAAAGGTCAGGATGGGATATGTTGGCACACAGTAAATAGCTCTGAATGAAGGAATATCAGGGTGCTAGAGGTCAGGCTGGGGTATATCAGCACGCTGTAAATACTGCTCAAAGCTGGAATAGAATGGAGGCTAACGGTCTGACTGGGTTATATCAGCACGCTGTAAATACCTCTCAACGCTGGAATAGAATGGGGCTAGAGGTCAGGCTGGGGTATATTGGCACACAGTAAATAGCTCTGAATGCAAGAATATCAGGGTGCTAGAGGTCAGGCTGGGGTATATCAGCACGCTGTAAATACGATCAATGCTGGAATAGAATGGGGGCTAAAGGTCAGACTGGGGTATATCAGCACGCTGTAAATACCACTCAATGCTGGAATAGAATGGGGGCTAGAGGTCAGACTGCAGTATATTGGCACACAGTCAATCAATCAATCAATCAATCAGGAGTTTGTTAAAGCGCGACTACTCACCCGTAAGGGTCTCAAGGCGCTAGGAGTGAGGTGGTGGGGGGGTGCAGGTTCCATTCCATCAAGGAGGGGGTCTGTCGAAGAGCCAGGTTTTGAGGTTTCTTGTGAAGATGGGGAGCGATGTTGTCCGTCTGAGGTGGAGCGGAAAGGGCGTTCCATGCTTTGGCGGCGAGGAAGGAGAAGGAGCGGCCTCCCGATCTGGTCTTTCTGGTGCGGGGGACCACGGCGTAGGAAAGCTGGGCTGATCGTAGGGTCCTTTGGGGTGCGTGGAATTTGAGTCGGCTGTTCAGGTATGCTGGTCCGGTGCCGTGGAGGGCCTTGTGTGCGTGGGTGAGCATCTTAAAGGTGATTCTCGCCTCGACGGGGAGCCAGTGGAGTGTGCGCAGGTGCTGGGAGATGTGGCAGTGTTTTGGCAGGTTGAGGACCAGTCTTGCGGCGGCGTTCTGGATGTTCTGTAGCTTGCGGATGAGGTTTTTGTTTATTCCGGCGTAGAGTGCGTTGCCGTAGTCGAGTCTGCTGGTGACCAGGGCGTGAGTGACTGTCTTTCGGTGTTCGAGGGGGATCCATTTGAAGGTCTTACGAAGGAGGCGGAGGGTGTGGAAGCAGGAAGATGAGACAGAGTTGATCTGGCGGTCCATTTTGAGCTCGGAGTCCAGGATGATTCCCAGATTCCCAGTGATTAGCTCTGAATGCAGGAATATCAGGGGAGCTAGAGGTCAAGCTAGGGTATATCAGCACACTGTAAATACTGCTCAATGCTGGAATAGAATGGGGGCTAAAGGTTAGACTGGGGTATATCAGCACACTGTAAATACCGCTCAATGCTGGGATAGAATGGGGGCTACAGGTCAGGCTGGTGTATATCAGCACACTGTAAATACTGCTCAATGCTGGAATAGAATGGGGGATAAAGGTCTGACTGGGGTATTTCAGCACGCTGTAAATACCTCTCAATGCAGGAATAGAATGGGGGCTAGAGGTCAGGCTGGGGTATATCAACAAGCTGTAGATACCTCTCAAAACTGGAATAGAAAGGGTGCTAGATCTCAGACTGGAGTATATCGGCACACATAAAATGGCTTTCAATGCAGTAATAGCTGGGGCGCAAGAGGTCAGGCTGCTGTCAATCTGCGCAATGCTGGAATAGGAAGGTCGCTAGAGGTCAAACTGGGGTATATAAACACCACTCTAAATAACACTCAATGCTGGAATAGCATGGGTGCTATAGGTCAGCATGGGGCACACTGCAAATGATTCTTAATGCTGGAAAAGCAGGAGTGCTCGAGGTCAGGCTGGAGTATATCTGCTCGCTGCAAATGCCTCTTAAGGCTGGAATAGCAGGAGTGCTCAAGGTCAGACTGAGGTATATCAACATGCTGTAAATGTCTTCTAGTGTTGGAATAGCAGGGGTGCTAGAGGTACGACCGAGGTAAATCACAATGCTGTAAATAGCTCTCTCTGCTGTAAAATCCGGAGAGGAAAGAGGTCAGACTGAGGTATATTGAAATGCTGTAAATGGATCTCTGTTCCGGAATATGAGCAGTGCTAGAGGTCAGACTGAGGTATATCGACATGATGTAAATGGTTCTTGGTGCTGAAATATCAGTAGTGCTAGTATTCAGACTCAGGTAATACAATAGGATGTAAATAGATCTCAGTGCTGGAATATCAGCAGCGCTAGCGGTGAAACTGAGATATATCGGCATACTGTTAATGGCTCTCGATGGTTTACTATCAGCAGTACTAGAGGTGAGACTGAGATATATTGACATTTCGTAAATGGATCTCAGTACTGAAATATAAGCAGTGCTAGAGGTCAGACTGAGTGTAGGAAGGTAGGATCCTTTTGCATGGTTACCCACACTTTTTGCCTGGTGTTGCGATGTTGTTCTGACTAGTCTGAATTGGCTCCTGCTAATCAGGACCCCTGTCTCAGTGCTTCCTCCCTAAATTGGACATGGTGAGTACTAAGGTACACTCCAGATTAGCTACTAGTGGACCCTTATAAAGTCCCTGGTATATTATACTGAGGTACCCATGGCATAGGTACACAAGGAGTCTCCCATGGGCTGGCGCATGAATTATGCTACCCATGAGAGACCATTCAAATTCTGACTATAGGCCTGCCATTGCAGCCTGTGTAAGATGTTACTAGCACCACTTATGACAGATATAAGTTTCCTTATAACTGAGGTCACTGCACTTAAAACATATGTCACCCCTAAGGCAGGTCTTTCAATCCTGAAGGCAGGTTGCTTGGTTCTGAGTGTGAGGGAACCTTTGCATGAGCAATACACCCCTACAACCTTCTGAGGCCATTCTCCCGGGTTGTATGTGCATCAGAAATTGTGATACCTAGAGTGGCCATGCGATAGCTATCTCTAAACTGGCTGCAACAAACCTTGTTGTGTTTGGTATCAAACATGTTGGAATCATACCCCAACACTGTAAACAGTGTAAGGAAACAGTGTGGTGGTATCATTCCATATACTGTAATGCTCCTCTGGGAGGCCCTTAGTCCTCCCGGTACTAGTTTTCTAGACCCGGACAGCAAACTATGGCTGCTGCTGACCAGAGACACGATTCTGCCCTACTGCGGCTGAGCCAAGCTTGAGCAGGGGAAGGCCCCTGTCATAGGGAGATGTGACCACCTCCCAGACAGGACTTAGTGTATTGGTACAGTATGGGAGCTTTAAGGGCACATTTGGTGCCTAACTTGCATACACCAGTTCAAACCAGTTCATAGAGCTGTTGTCTCCCGCTCTGCGGCGAAACTGGACAAAGGACATGGGAATATCCTAGCCAATTTCCAGTCCCTCCTGCGGGAGGGACTCCTGAATTGTACCCAACCCTATCCTTAGGGTACTTAAGGGCTTAACTGTGGGTGGGTCCGTAGAATTGTTGTGGGACAAGATGCAGATCTGAAACCTTTTCATCTTTGACCATATGGGCACTCTGAACTTTGCTGGACAGCGCTCTGGACACTGAGGCTGCAACTGGGAAGGCTGCTACTGCTCCTGGTATCGCTGTCCTGCCAGTCTTTCTGCAACATCTGTGCCTGTGTTCCATATATGTTCCTCACAAGGCCTGTATACATCCAAGAAACCTGAAGGAATCTCCCTTAAAGTGAAGCAGTCACTTCCCGGTATCTGCAGGCACCACAACCTAGCTGACCAATCTGCTTTTACCGAGCTACTACGGACTACGAAAGGTTCAGCAACAAAGGTGGTGGCTCCACAACTCCTTTGAGGCCATGCACTGTCTTCCTACAAAGTTGGAGGCCAGGATCCCACTTCCGAATTTCTGGAGCAGCTCCCCTGTGGGATGCATCTACTTAGCGTTGCCAAGATTTGTTGATTCTGTTCAGAATAGATCTTCAGGCTCCAAGAAGCTCCAGACTCCAGTATCTCATGCAGCCAAGATCCTTGCCTGCACCCCATCCTTTGCACCATGGGCCTTCATCCTTTAGGGAGCTGCTCCAGGTCCTCTTGCGATTCCTGTGCCTCCTCCTGTGAATCCTCTTAAGGGTCTTCTTTGGCTCAAGAGGGCTCCCCTGCTTGCTCTGGGAATGCTATGACTTACCTGCATGTGGTGAGTAACTTGCACCGTGCTGGTCCTGACACTGCACCTTTTTCTTTTACTATGTTTTTTGCTGCTGCTAAGGCTTGTTGCTGCCCCTCCCAGACACTGACACTGGCTCACGACATCAGCTCAGAAATGGTTCCTGGTCTTCATCAGCATCGCCTGATTCATACAGCTGCATCTTTCGAGGGCACCATCAACTCACCTGCATTCCGTCATCTATGGGTATTTGTCTTGCATGCCTCCTGGTCACTACCGAGTGGCATAGACTCTGTCCCCTCTGCATGCAAGTACCTCGCACCTTGAATTCACCTTTGGGTTTCACCGGACTCTTCTCACTGTCTTCATCAGCGGGATCTTCCTGAAGTTCTCTAGTGTGGTCTATGGAGGTTTCTGACGCCACTTCACACCTATGCATCAAGCTTTCCTGTTGTAGGCATCCTGGTTCATGGGGTATCCACAGGTGGGGGGGATCTGCAACATTCAGTCTTCCACAGGGTTTCTTCAGAGTTCACTGGGAAGGTTCCTTCTTCTTTAAAATTGCAACTGCGAATTACCATTTGACTTGAATTGAGTAGGCGGTTGTGTTCTCACTCTGCACACGGCCTCCGTGTGGTTTCGAGATACTCACCTTGGGTGGTTCCTTGGGGCCCCAACTCTTCTACGTCTTCTGGGTCCACTCTTGACTTGAGTCGTGGTTCGCATTCCACTATTTTAGGATAATGTTTGGTTACCCTCTGGGGACCAAGGTGTATTTGTGCTTCTCGCTTATTCTATTGACAAAGTTTTGTGTGTATCGTGCATATATCTCCGGGTAGGAGATATTGTATCGTGTTAGTGAGTGTTAATAATAAATACATATATTTTATAACTACACTGTTTCATTTAACCCATACCATAAGATTAAGTGCTGGTAGAACAAGCAGTTTAACACTTCATCTAGACTAAGCCCTAAGGCTGGTCTCCACAGCTACCCCTTAGAGATATTTCCAAGTTTTTCTAAGACCGCTAAAATTACCTTATGGGTTGGGTGGATTAGTGCAGGGTGCTACCCTTACCTAAATGAGCACCATATACTAAGCCAGCCTCCTACACTCGAATATATCGACACTCTATAAATGGCTCTTAATATTGTAATATCAGGAATATAAGAGGTCAGACTGAGGTATATCGACACGCTGTAAATGGCTCTCAATGTTGGAATATCAAGAGTGTTGGAGGTCAGACTGAGGTATATTGACATGCTTGAAAAGGGATCTCAGTGTTGGACTGTCAGAAGTACTATCGAACAGGTTGGGGTATATTGGCATACTGTAAATGGCTCTCAAGCCTGGAATATGAGGCATTTTAGAGGTCAGGCTGAGGTGTATTGGAACTCTGTGTGTGCCCGGGGACTGTCAATCAAATGCTCCTTGTGGGCTGCAGCACTGATTGTGCGATCCATGCCAGCAGCCTCTCAAAGGATTCTCAGACCTGCCATTGCAGTGTCTGCATGCAGTTTGTACTGCCATGTTGACCTGGCAAGTGCACCCACTTCCCGGGCCCTAACTTTCCCTTTTCATACATGTGAGTCACCCCTAACGTAAGCCCAGAGATCACCATGGGCAGGGTGCAGTGTATGTGAAAAGTAGGGCATGTTCTGGTAAGTGTGACATGTTGTAGTTGTGAAATACAATGTATTTTGTTTTTCACCATTGAAAGGCTCTCTGTCCCATAGTATAAAATAGGGGGAATATTTTGTAAAAGCTTAAAAGTATAACTGCCCATAGGGACAAGATAGAAATATGGAGTTTAGTATGCCTGATCTCATAATATAAAAATGCATCTTTAGTAAAGGTGATTGTTATGTTGTGTGTTTGAAAATAAGACTTTTAGAAAGTGGCTATTTTCTTGCTTAGCCATCCTGTGTGCCTCTGCCGGTTTGTGGATTGACTGTCTGGTTTTGGAGTGACAGGGGATGGGGGTGTGCATTCTCTTCGGACAGCCACGGGGGGGGAGTTGAGGTGTGCCCTGCCTTTCCTGGCTAAGTCAGGGAAGGGCTGAATAGACCTGGGATACATTTTGAGTAGTCAGAGGAGATTTCCCTGTGCCTGAATAGGCCTGGTCTGCCTTGGACAATGCTGTGCCCACCTCCTACCAGGAAGCTGGTCCACAGAGTGGACAGCACTAGTTTTGACTGAGCACACAATGCCACAAGAGAAGAAAGAGAAATTGAGTATAAATATTGAAGCCCAGGCCCCAGAACTTTCGATTACTTCTGGACTCAAGAGGAACCTCGGCCAATGAAAAGAGCTGGGTAAACTGAATGAGAAGTACTGTGTGCTGTGTGGGGTTGGCCTGCAGTGGCTGTTTCTGCCAAGGATAGGACTAAGATGTTGCTGTGTGCTATGTATCCTCCTCGAAGAAGATCTCCATGGGCTTGGTGTAGAGCTTGCTTCCTGTCGTAAAGTCTCAAGGACTCAGAATCTTCACTCTCTCAGTTCTCCTGCATCTGGAACTGCTGTTTCAGCTGACACAAAGGGAAAAAGCAACACCGTGCTGGTGAGACATGCCGCGACCTGCAACAAAGTCATGTGCACCACTCCTGAAGTGTATGACGCACTGCCCTGACTTGCACTTCAGTCCCAATGCCTGCCGATTCTGCAGCGTACTGAATATGATGAAGTCACAAAGGCCGCTGCCTGCACTGAGCCGACAGCACCACAAGTGACACTCATGACACACCGCCCCAACTCGCACTGCCTCATTGACTTCACCAATTTTGGTACTTCATCATCACAGAGCCGATACCCGACGTAAGTGACCTCCCGAATCCATCATTATTGTAAGTAACTGACGCCTAGACACCACCGCAATATCACCTCCCCGGCAACAGTAAGGAACTGATGCCTCACCTCCACTGTACAGCAGTAAGGGACAGATGCCTCGCCTCCCTTGTGGTCTTAAGGAGCCAACGATGCCCGGTGCCAATGAAGCATCACCTCCACGATGCTGTGCACTGCATTTGTTTTAATTGTTAACCAAGGGGCTGTTCTTTGCGGTTCGTGTGACTTTGGGGCCGATTCAGCTCACCTTGGGGTCGGTGCCGTGCATTTGGATTTTCACCTCTCACAAACTCATAATAGCTCCAGGTGGAGGTATTTGTTGCTACAAGCTTTATTTGTGTGAATAACCTATTTTTGGTGATCTCTGAATATATGTATTGTGTATTTTTGTCATTTTGGTCTTGTTTGGTTTAGATAAAGATTACTTATTTTTCTAAACTAGTGTAGTGTTCATTTGTAGTGTTTTCACTGTACTACTTTTTGTTTGCACAAATACTTTACACACTGCCTCTGAGATAAGCCTGTATGCTCAAACCAAGCAAACAAGGGGGTGAGCAGCGGTTGTCTAAGGGAGTAACTCCCTTACGCTGACTAGAAGCAAGAGTCTCTATTTGGACAAAGGTGCAAACCATTGCCAACTAGAGACCCAATATCTAATAGGATATTAGTGCTTGAAGAGCAGAGGTGCTGAAGGTGAGGTTACGTGGATTTCCACTTCGCTTCGTATCCCGCCGCCATTTTGTATTTAACCGCCATTTTGTGTTGTCTCACTCAGGCAGCACGGCGGACGTGGTGAACGCGATGAATAACTTCTGCCTATGTTTATAAAACCGATGTCAGGATCTCCCGAGTTTCGTAAATCCATGTCTAGCACTATCACTGCGGCAGCAATTCGCCTCCTGTGCTGAAAATCCTAGGAATCCATTGTTCATGACGAGCTCAGCTCGTCATAAGCACACAACCAGTGTACTGCATGACGAGCTGAGCTCGTCATGAGCATCGAAGGGGCTAGACTGAATAATCCATGTTTTACTCCACTGTTTGGGTCCCACCATTCTTCTTGACTTTATCTTGTTTAACTGGCCTTCGCTATTCTCTTCGTGTGTTCTCTTGTTACCTAGACTGTCCTTTGTAGCATTCAGCATGTTCTACCACCTGCAAATTGAATTACGGGCACTAGTGTTGATTAACCTGGAGGGAGGAGAGCACACAGGGTCTGAAAGGAGGGTGTGTTTTAGACATTCGATAACTTGTTTTCGAACTATTCCTATTCGTCAATTTTGTATGTTTTGGGAGTTGGCATTGTAAACTTGTGTACTATAATAGTTTGTGCGCCACGGAATGAAGTGGCAGTCTCCTGAGAACCTACCATTGGTGTACTTACAGGACCACTGTGCTTAGCTGCAGCTAATAAATCTGCTTTTCTACGCCTAACATAGTGTCACGTGTCTCTGTCTGCCAAAGCAGGTGAACCTGGAGATCCTAGGCGTGCCCTGCGCCGCCTGGCCCGTAAGGTCAGGTTCTCCAAAGGTTATACATGACATGCATGTGGATACCGCAGGAGTGCCCCTTTTTGAGAATGGGGTGCAAAATATGAGATGGGGTTGGTAGAGGCACTGCAGGTAAGATTTGGGGTGATTGTAGAGAGCTAAATGTGGGGCCGAGTGCAGGATTTTCTGGGATTCTGCAAGAGAATTTTTAGATGTATTAGGATTTGCATGTGAGTTAAAGTATAAGAATAGCACGAGAGCGCTAAGACATACTTGGGGTCTTCTGACAGGTGCATGGGTGTGCTAGTGTTAGAAAAGGAGTGCTACTAGTGAGGATGGGGGTTATAGCAGTTCTGTGTACGTGCCCCAGTGCTAGAATGACAAGGGAGCCAAAAGGCAGGTTAGATGTGCACCAGGAAACCTGTACGTGGGTCTCACTGCTAGAGGAACCAGGGATGCTTTAACTCAGACTTGGGGTGTTTAGGTAGAGATGTATGTGAACCATAGTGCTAGAATGGAAGAGTAGGGCAGCTGATCAGGAATATTGGCAAAGTTGTGCATAGGTTCGCTATCAAACAGTAGGGCTGCTGTAGGTCCCGTATAGGCTAGCAACAGCAATTGCAACTCTATCCAGGTTCTATGGCTTAACTAGAGCATTGAGAGTCGAACTTTGGAAGAAGCCAAATACTTTTTAGCAGGGACACTCTTTTGTCTACCCGGTAGTTAGAAGAAGCAACGTTTATGCATTTACTCATTTCAGTGGCTATGGCTCTCTACCTCAACCCTACCAGCCTATCAGCTGAGAGTTGTATATGTGACCAGCTGTGACCAAGAACCATCATCTTTCTAGAGGCAGAGTCCCAGATGTCTGACTCTTCCCAACCCTACCGGCCTCTAAGACGAAACAGGTAACATTCAGACAACTTACCCCAGTCCTTCTGGCACCTGGAGTCTTATTTGGACATAATTTTGGACGGAGATGCTTGCTGGAATATTTCTGTTGCCAATAACTGTCCCATTTGTGTCTAAAGGGCTCGTCTGGAAAAATGTAGTTGCATTAGGAGTACTGCTTTCTGTTCAGAGTGCTCATTAGCTGGATTGTAATTTGGCAGAGGTTTGGTCGTTCAGGAATGGCAATGCGCACGGGCATCTGTGGAGGCCGCACTGCCAACAAAGATTGTACAAACAGGAAGCAACATTCAGCATAAAATATTCAGGCTGTGCCAGTTCTCGTCGCGTGCCAGCTTGTAGCCTAGAATATGTCATCAAAATATATGTTTCCTTTATCCTTTAATCCTGTTGTTTTTAATAGTGTGTGTGTCTGGAATAGTTAGGAGCAACAGTTTTCGATTGTTTCAAGGGTGGGGTGATGAGCCGGTTGAGTCTTAGCCGATCAATGTTTACCGTTACGGCCGCAGTTTAAAAGGTAGTGATACCTGCAGGCCTAATTTAGTCTTTAATCCATCAGAGGCTCATAAAACGAGTGCACTGATCGCTAATGTCACATATTTCGTCACACACTAATGCTTAATTAATTCCACCCTGCACCCCACTGCCAGAGGCTCGCCGATCACATTGTTTTGCCCCGGAGTATGAGTGTGCCATTTCCAGGCAGTCAACGTCCATTCGAAGGCCAGATCAAAGACACAACAAATGGAAATGTAAAGGGTTATGAAGCCCTTATTTTCGAACATGGTGGTATTTCAACAAAAGCAATGTCCAGGATGTAGCCCGAGCTGGGGAAGATGAAGCCGGTCCCAATGGAAGTCCAGGCCAAACACCGCCCGGAGGCAGGAAGCCTTTAACCCCCCAACTCCCTCCCCCAACCCAGGGAACAAGCCCGGGAAAAAAGGGGTGACCATGATTGGTCACCTCAAATGGGACTCGGCCTCCCCCAATTAGGGGATGGTGTGCACCTAACAGGGGTGGGGATGGAAATGTTTCTGCTAAACATTGTGGGAGTATTAGAGCAAATGGGTTTCTCATGAGCGATGGGAGAGCATAGGGGAGCAAGGAGGGAACTCCCTCCAATCGGGGAAACCGTAGGTAGCGTGGCGGGGAACAACCTAGAAGGATAGTAAAGGAAGAGTAATTGATAGAAGTAGATGGAAGGCTCAAGCAGTGTCCTTGGGATGCCAAACGGCAGGGACACAGAGGGAGCAAACAGTGGCCACTAGCCACTGAGACAGTAGATTGAAGGCTCCCGCAGGGCACTTGGGATGCCTCACGGCAGGGGTACCAAAGGAGAGAGAGGTAGGACTCAGCCGCAGACTGGATAGATGAGATGCTCACATGGGGTCCTTGGGATGCCACACAGCAGGGACCTGTAAAAGCAGGGAGGGGTCAAGATGGCACTGAAGGCAAGCAGGACGGCACGTGAGGCCCGGGCAAGTCTGGAAGGACACCCACCAAGTCGGTAGCAAGTTCAAATCTATGCCTTTAGCAACAGTAGCTGTGGTATTTGGGGGCCCCCTATAGAAGGTGATCTGTCTGAAGAGCAGATCACAAACAAAAAATGGACTGAACATTAATGTTAAGTATCACCATGAGAAACAAATGTGTAAAATGTGTAAGTGTTTAATGAACTGCAACCTTTTTTGACACCAAGGAAGTTGTCCATGATGTGTTCAAAGGTCGAAGGGGCGCAGTTGGGAAAGGTCTAATGGGGAGGAGGCAACTCGCAGCCGGGAAAGGGTTTGGGAAAAGGGCTCAAGCTGACAAAAGCAAATTGTCTGACCCCACGAGGGTGGAGATGTACTCCTGGAAATTCGATTAAGCAGCACTGTAGCTCCATCATGATGGTCTTTCTTTGCAAAGGGCAGAGCCATGTGCCAGTTAATGCGGCTGCAGTGACTAACGTGAATTCATTTATTTTATATTGTTTTGACTTAGTTAAGTCTTTTAGACACTACTGCTCAGAAACACAAAGACTGCAGGCCACACTCCGACCCCTCACGTTGCCTGACTACTGATGCAAAGAATTGGCTCATGCCTCACAGGCACCAGAGCTTTGACTCTCATCCCACTCTACAAGTGTAGTTCCAGAGAGCTGAGTGCCCAAGGCATCGGTGGACTCTCCATCCCCAAAAGCAGCTGAGGTTTTCCTACAGCAGCTGGGAATTCTTCATGTCCTCTTTCTGCTTTCTCTTGGCCGCCTACCTTTGCACCCAGTTTCCACACCTTCATTAGGCAGGCCCACCCTCACCAGGGCCCAGCTGGTGGTGGAAGACACCGGCAGCATTGGATTGGTAATGTGGGCACTCGGGCAATGCCCGAGGGGCCGATATCCAAATTCCAGCTGTGGGCTGCTTTTTTGAGCAGCCTTATGGACCAATTTTGGAGAGTTCTGCATTGTTCGATGCTGCAAGCGCCCCAGTGGGTGCCTGACTAGCCTTTCTGGAGGTAGATGGGCGTCCATTACCTCCCTTTTATCAACAGCAGAGGTGTCACTCCCTTTATCTCACTGGGACAGCCCATTAATATATGTAGCATGAGCGGTGGCAAGGGGTCTGACCAAAAGTGGCCTCACTTTTTTTCAGGTCTGTTTCAACAGTTTTAACTAATCTGTGTATTTTTTTAACCCCCCCGCTACCTTTTTATAAAATTTCACATAAGCAGTGTTTTGCTGTAAGGCAATATGCAAATGTGGGCCACTTTATTTTTTTAGCTTGCCTGGGCTGGGTTTTAATCCCAATGCAACCCTGGCCACTGGTGAGTCTGGCTGCAAGTGGCTGGGATGGTTTTTGTGTGGCATAGGCTTTTGGAAGTTTGGGGTGATATGGTTGGGCAGAGGAGGCCTGGGGCAGCGGGCTTGTGTGTCACTTAGGGCCCGACTGGCTAGAGAGCACATTACAGCAAGTGTCAGGAGGCATGGGCTGGTAGGGCTCAAAGTAGAGTTAGAAGAGCCCTCTAGGGTGCGTGCAAACCAGAACTTTGGTACACCAGAGCGACAAGCAATCATCCATTTTGCCCCTGATTTCATCCTTGCCCCCTAACTCCTCTACCTTTCATTCCTCATTTGAACTACTAAGCTATTCCAGGCCTTTCCTTGACCAACTGACCTATTGAATATTCTTACAACTTACAACAATTTGATTTGGCTCACTCAAGGAGGTCATGCCCTCAAGGTTCATTAATTGATCTACATTCGCAGAGCACAGAGCGATCCGCACCAAGTAACAATCCAGGAACCTCAATAAGGATGCATGAGATAAGATACCTAACAGCGCCCTAATTCGTCCCACAGAGACAATACTATACTTTTCTGCTAAACAAACCAGCTCAAAACCAGTACTCTCAATATACAACTCTAGAGCCAGCGTCAGCACTTACCATTATCGCTGGTGACCTGAATACTCAGGAGTTAGGGAAATTGAAAGTGCATACCCTACCGCACATTGATGTTGCCCCATTGCAGCACCTTTTTTTTAATCATAGTTTGGTCTCTGCTCAAACCATCAAAACTTTTTCGTATGAAGGAGTTAGGTCCTTGGGTAAATGGAAAGGCTGGACCTTAATTACAATTTAAACATGAAAAGAATGCCCCCCACTTCTTTTTTTAGAAAAAGCTCTTAGTTATAAGCAACACATCAACTTTAGTTAGATATGTTAGGTTTATTTATTTGTACCTTGATTTCACTCTTTGGAAAATTCTTAAATTTACATGTCAGAGAAAGAACACAACAAATATGACATATACATGTACCAACTTAAACACAACATTTAGCAAAAAAAGAGAAAAAATCATTACATCAAACAAGTACATTCACTGTACACAACAAAGCATTTACGTCTGTTTCAGACTGTTCCACGAGAAGAATCAAAGTTACTAGTCTCAGTGACCATCAATGATAATTATGGGAACAGTGGTGGACAAAATCACAAATGAAAGGAGATATCACGACACATAGGTTGTACCAGTCACTACAAAAAAAGTTATTGGTCGTGTTAATTTTGTTATTGGTGCTGCTAATTTTTGTCTCCTTTCTTGCCGACGCGTTTCGAACTCCATACATCAATTATGAGTTCTCTTCAGGGCCTTGTCATTACTATCTGCATGTGTGTAAAGGAAAAGAAGAACACTATTTAATTGTCAAATCCTATAGCCTCATCTTGTAAGACCACTTTTGATCTTCTGCATTTAAAATCCATGTTACCTGAATGGTAGCCGTGTTTATCCTATGTCTTGTTCTGGATAATGGGAGCTGCAGTCTACAAGACGTTAAAAATTCAATTTAGAGTCATGTTCAGTAATGGCCCTACAGTCACTTCAGGCAAAAACACTGCAGGACATACCTTTAGCTTTCTTTAGGTGTTCGTATGGGCGTCTCCCTATGGCGCGGTGATGCTTCAGTTACCTGGGGGAGGGCGAGGGGGAAATGCGAGGAGGAAATCAATACCAGCAGGTTTGTCTCCTTTCATACCCCATTCGGTAGATTAATATGCCGCCCCTACCTTGTTAGGTGCACCGCAGGCTTCGGGAGCGGCTCACTCCATGACACACAATTTTCACCCGGTTCTTCGATACTAATTGGAAGTTACCGCGTAGTCGCTCTCATTTAAACCTCCGATCTCCTGCACTGTTAAAAAATGGACCGGTGTGTGTTTTAGTCTCTCAGTACATCAACCCGTTTTCGTATGTTCACTTAGACCCTCCGCTCACCTTGCTCAATGCGGCTCGCTTTCACCAATGCTTCACTGTGGAGGGCGGCGGTCGGGTTGCCTGGATACTAAATGCGGTCACATGACCGTGGGTTTTCTGGGATTTGTAGTTGGGAGAACGCGCGTACCTGTCAATTGGCCCACACGTGTAAGGAGCTTTGTTGTTCCGCTAGCTCTCCCCAATTTAACACCCTTCAGTCAAGGGGGACTGGCAAGCCCCCGTGGAGTCCCATACAACCTTAAATCATAGTCTAGACACCTCGGAGAGGGTGTTCAATCCGTTTTGCGCACTATTGAATTTTAGAATCAGGTATGCCTCTTTTCTGAGCAGAGTATCCTCAATATTAAACAGGCCCTTGTTTCCTGTTGGCACTATTGTACAGAGTACAGTCCACTTGAAATCCATTTCACTATGATCTGAATCAAGAAAGTGTTGGACCATAGGAGCGCTCACCACCTTCTTTTTAATTCGTGACCTGTGTTGGGTGATCCGACTATTGACCTGTTGTGTCGTTTTCCCTATGTATAGTTTTTGGCAGGCGCAAATAATTGCATATACCACATTTCGTGTCTTGCAATTAGAGAACCCATTGTCTTTACATTTAACTCCCCTGTGTTCAAATTCAGACCCTTCGATTGTGGATTCACACGATATGCAATTTCCACATCTGTGGTGCCCTACAATTGGCTTCAGGCCCCATATCGAGATTAGATCACTTTTTGGCTTGGGGGTTAATACATCCGCCCTAATTACATTTTGGCCAATGCTCTTGTTTTTCTTATAGACGAACAACGGTCGCGGGAAAGGACATTCAAGTTCCTCTAACAAATGCCAATTTTTCAGTACCATTTGCCTTACTCTGTGTGTGTCTGGCCCGAAGGTTGTCACACATACCAGCCTGTCCAGTTCTGGTTTCACTGTTCGCTCAAGTAAGCACTCCCTGGGGGTATGGTGTGCCCTCTTCTTTGAATTGCTTAGCAATTTTTTGGGATACCCTCGATTCTTCATCTCTTCGCAAAACCTGGTTGCGTGTTTCTCATATTCTGCCACTTCCGAGCAATTTCTTCGAATCCAAAGTAATTGCCCGTAGGGCAAGTTGTCCCTCAGGCTTCTTGGATGAGCACTTCGGTGGTGAAGGATGGTATTTTTATCCGTCTTTTTTTTCGAAAAAGGGAAGATTTCAAATGCCCATCTGTACACATTATTTCAAGGTCTAGAAATGTCATTTCTAAAGATGACATTTCTAGACCATACCATCCTTCACCACCGAAGTGCTCATCCAAGAAGCCTGAGGGACAACTTGCCCTACGGGCAATTACTTCGGATTCGAAGAAATTGCTCGGAAGTGGCAGAATATGAGAAACACGCAACCAGGTTTTGCGAAGAGATGAAGAATCGAGGGTATCCCAAAAAATTGCTAAGCAATTCAAAGAAGAGGGCACACCATACCCCCAGGGAGTGCTTACTTGAGCGAACAGTGAAACCAGAACTGGACAGGCTGGTATGTGTGACAACCTTCGGGCCAGACACACACAGAGTAAGGCAAATGGTACTGAAAAATTGGCATTTGTTAGAGGAACTTGAATGTCCTTTCCCGCGACCGTTGTTCGCCTATAAGAAAAACAAGAGCATTGGCCAAAATGTAATTAGGGCGGATGTATTAACCCCCAAGCCAAAAAGTGATCTAATCTCGATATGGGGCCTGAAGCCAATTGTAGGGCACCACAGATGTGGAAATTGCATATCGTGTGAATCCACAATCGAAGGGTCTGAATTTGAACACAGGGGAGTTAAATGTAAAAACAATGGGTTCTCTAATTGCAAGACACGAAATGTGGTATATGCAATTATTTGCGCCTGCCAAAAACTATACATAGGGAAAACGACACAACAGGTCAATAGTCGGATCACCCAACACAGGTCACAAATTAAAAAGAAGGTGGTGAGCGCTCCTATGGTCCAACACTTTCTTGATTCAGATCATAGTGAAATGGATTTCAAGTGGACTGTACTCTGTACAATAGTGCCAACAGGAAACAAGGGCCTGATTAATATTGAGGATACTCTGCTCAGAAAAGAGGCATACCTGATTCTAAAATTCAATAGTGCGCAAAATGGATTGAACACCCTCTCCGAGGTGTCTAGACTATGATTTAAGGTTGTATGGGACTCCACGGGGGCTTGCCAGTCCCCCTTGACTGAAGGGTGTTAAATTGGGGAGAGCTAGCGGAACAACAAAGCTCCTTACACGTGTGGGCCAATTGACAGGTACGCGCGTTCTCCCAACTACAAATCCCAGAAAACCCACGGTCATGTGACCGCATTTAGTATCCAGGCAACCCGACCGCCGCCCTCCACAGTGAAGCATTGGTGAAAGCGAGCCGCATTGAGCAAGGTGAGCGGAGGGTCTAAGTGAACATACGAAAACGGGTTGATGTACTGAGAGACTAAAACACACACCGGTCCATTTTTTAACAGTGCAGGAGATCGGAGGTTTAAATGAGAGCGACTACGCGGTACTTCCAATTAGTATCGAAGAACCGGGTGAAAATTGTGTGTCATGGAGTGAGCCGCTCCCGAAGCCTGCGGTGCACCTAACAAGGTAGGGGGGGCATATTAATCTACCGAATGGGGTATGAAAGGAGACAAACCCGCTGGTATTGATTTCCTCCTCGCATTTCCCCCTCGCCCTCCCCCAGGTAACTGAAGCATCACTGCGCCATAGGGAAACGCCCATACGAACACCTAAAGAAAGCTAAAGGTATGTCCTGCAGTGTTTTTGCCTGAAGTGACTGTAGGGCCATTACTGAACATGACTCTAAATTGAATTTTTAACGTCTTGTAGACTGCAGCTCCCATTATCCAGAACAAGACATAGGATAAACACGGCTACCATGCAGGTAACATGGATTTTAAATGCAGAAGATCAAAAGTGGTCTTACAAGATGAGGCTATAGGATTTGACACTTAAATAGTGTTCTTCTTTTCCTTTACACACATGCAGATAGTAATGACAAGGCCCTGAAGAGAACTCATAATTGATGTATGGAGTTCGAAACGCGTCGGCAAGAAAGGAGACAAAAATTAGCAGCACCAATAACAAAATTAACACGACCAATAACTTTTTTTGTAGTGACTGGTACAACCTATGTGTCGTGATATCTCCTTTCATTTGTGATTTTGTCCACCACTGTTCCCATAATTATCATTGATGGTCACTGAGACTAGTAACTGTGATTCTTCTCGTGGAACAGTCTGAAACAGACGTAAATGCTTTGTTGTGTACAGTGAATGTACTTGTTTGATGTAATGATTTTTTCTCTTTTTTTGCTAAATGTTGTGTTTAAGTTGGTACATGTATATGTCATATTTGTTGTGTTCTTTCTCTGACATGTACATTTAAGAATTTTCCAAAGAGTGAAATCAAGGTACAAATAAATATACCTAACATATCTAACTAAAGTTGATGTGTTGCTTATAACTAAGAGCTTTTTCTAAAAAAAAAAGTGGGGGGGCATTCTTTTCATGTTCAAACCATCAAAACAGCTGTGGTTCCTCTCTGGCTCCCTCTCCCCACCTTCAGGGATAAGTCTACAATAGACTATACCTTTATTTCGGATCACCTAGTACCATACTTTAACAACTTCGAAGTGGACAACAGGGATGAGAGCGATCACAGGCCATGGAGGAGAACCCTGCAGCTAAATGTGAAAACTGCAACACAAATGGAAGTACTGGCGGTTTCAACTGGCGAAGAAAGCTACGAAGTCCTGAGTAGAATAAAATGGACTACCAATCTTGGTCCAAAACTCCTGGAGTGGGTAAATTATAAAGATTCAAATTCCATAGTCATGAGCATAGTCTCCCTCCAGGAGCACTGGAAAGCACTCCTAGTAGAATTAAAATCAGCCCTAGGGGGACGAACTGGTGGTACCCAAGTGCAGGATACCCACTCCCAGGGACCCCCTCAACAAATCAAATCAAGAGACCTAATTCACACAAAACGCAGACTTTTAAGGGCCTTGAAGGCAAGAAGAAAAGGAATCAAAAATACCCAAACTCAGGAAATAACAGCTCTCCATGCAGAACACAGAAATAATGTTTGGGAGATGCGATCCAAGAAAATTGAGGCAGAATGGCTGAAAATTGTTACCTTCCTTAAAGAAAGGGGACATATTCAACTTTGGGGATACATTAAGCAATATACTAACACTGGTCAGACAAATGGAAACAGAGTGGCAGCCTTGGAGTGGGTTAAACAATCAACACAGCTGTACTCAACCCATAAGAATATTATTCAAACCTATCCTCATAAACAATCTCCAATAAAAGATAAAGTCATCAAAATTCCCAACATCACTGTGGCCAAGGTAACTATCCTGATTAAAAAAATGAGGACAGATGGCGCTCCAAGACCCAATGGACTTCCCACATCAGTGTTCAAAGCTTTGCATGGATTCTGGGCAGAACAGTCAACACCACTTTTGAAGCATGCCTTCGCCACTTCTACCACTCCATCGTCATCGTAAACGACCGGCTTATTGCTTTATTAGACCGGCTTATTGCTTTATTGGATGTTGAAGAAAAAGCATATGCCAGAATACTTCTAAAAGAACTAGAAGCCTGGGCAACAGATAACCACATCCTTTCCCTCTTTCAAACAGGATTTAGGTCCCTCTGCTCCACCATAGACAATATCTTAGTACTGGGCCATCTGTCACACTGCGCGACCCAGCCATCACAGTTACCCTTTGTCGTGACCCGACAGATAGGATGACAGGACTGGAGACTAGAGGACACTAGGACCCTGTGGGTCATGAGGGAGGTGACCAGGTCACCGGACACCACACCCGGTCAGGGACATGAAGGACGGCAGACTGACCAGGACGAGCACGGGAACGGATGTGTATGTAACCAGCTGCCCAGAGAAAGTAAATAAAGAATCAGTGAATAACCAACCTGTGTCCCGAGTGTGATTTGCTGCCTGGCGCCCACTGCAGAGACACGACAACTGGCGACGAAAGGTGGGACACGAGCCGACGTGCACTTCGACGAGGAAGTAATCGACGGCGCCATCTGGAAGAACCAGGTGTCAACCCTGGATGTACAGGAAACAAGGGAGGAAAGGAGCGACATCGGAGCCCACCCGACCGCTACTGAGGAATCACCGGCAAACTGCGGTAAGCGCAAAGGAACGCGCGATCTCGAGATAGAGGCGCGAGCTCTCACGAGAGTCTTGGCGGCCATTTTGAGATCAGGCGGCTGGGCCAATCAGAGGCGAGATCGGGGAAGCGGCCATTTTTGAGTCAGGCGAGCGAGATTTCGATCGCGAAATCTCGCGAGAAGAGCGGCGGCCATTTTGAAAAAGGGACACAATAAAGAAACACCATAGAAACCAAAAGGGTGGCCATATTAAGGCCAGGCAAAACAGTAAAACAAGCAAGAACACAAGGAAAAGACCCAGAAGAAAGGAAAAAGGACTAAGAAAGCGGAGAAGAGGCTAATCAAAGTGAAGGGAAGGAATACAAAGAAGAAATAAGAGGAACAAAAAGAGAAAAGAAGATAAAGAGAAAGAAAGAAAGAAAAGAGAAAAGAAGATAAAGAGAAAGAAAGAAAGAAAAGAGAAAAGAGACAAAAAAAACAAGAAGAAAAGACAAAGAGCAAAGGAAACATAGAACAACGCACAAAGGAGCGAAAGAACAGAAAGAGGAAAGAGCACATAAAGGCAAGAAGGCAAGAATGGCAGACCCAAAGCCCAGCGCACAATACAGGAGGCCACAGCCATCCAACTTATCGGAGCCACAAACTGGAATTAGGTGGGAGAAGTGGATCAGACGGTTTGAAAGATAAATGGAGGCAACCGATGTAACAGAAGGAAAGAGATTAGGGTTACTGCTGAACTTAGCAGGGGATGACGTCGAAGAACTTCTGGCGACACTGCCAACCGAAGAAACAAAGTCATATGAGAAACTAAAGAAATGCCTAATGGCCAAATTTGACCCACAACGAAATATTGACTTCGAACGATATACATATACAATTGCGTGTCAACAAGTCGACGAAATGCTAGACGACTTTGCGACAAGGCTAAGAAAACTGGTGACACATTGTGAGTTCGACAAATTTGATAACGAGCAAGCAATAAGGCTACGGATCATAGAGGGCTGTCGTGACACAGGATTCAGGGCAAGAATACTAAAAGAACCAACCTCACTGGAGAACATCCTGTCACTAGCGAGAGCAGAAGCGAGAGCAACGGAACATGCCAAAGAAATAGAAAGAGGGAAAAACGTCGAAATAGAAAGCGCACACCTCATGACAAACAAAGACCGCACAGGCCGGTGGAAGAATGACTGGAGGGAACAAAAAGAGAGGAGACAACCTGAAGGAACATGCTAAAGGTGCGGAATGGAATTTCCACACAGAGGCCCGTGCCCAGCGTTTGGCCAGGCGTCTAAAAGATGTAATGGATGAAATCACTACACCAGTATGTGCCAAGGCGTACGATTCAGAGATGACAGAGGAGCAACAGGCAGACAACAAGTGTCGACAACAAGGCACATCAGGTATGTCGACAGAGAAAGGAGAAGCTCATCATGAGAGTCAGCCGAAGAAGAGGAAGAAGAAAAAGTGGAAAGACTATACCACATGTCGGAGGTTCACACAGAATTGAGTGGGGGAGACGAAAAAGGAGAAACAACACACCGTACAGGCAAAAGCACCCAGGAAAAGACAGACTTGGCAAAGATAGGAGTAGGAGCACATGAAGCGGAATTTGTACCGGACAGTGGTGCAACATGCAATGTCATGTGTGCATCAGAGTACGAGAAGATGGAAGCCAAGCCGACACTGAGAGCGTCCAAAGTGAAGATCTACACCTGGGGGTCAAAGAAACAGGTAACAAACCAGGGAAAATTCACAGAGGAACTGAGGTACAAAGATCAAAAGAATAAAGAGGACATCCATGTGTTGAAAGGCGATGTCCCAGGCCCCTGCCTGCTGAGAAACAGCACCGCCCAAGCAATGGGACACATAACTATGACATATGACAAGGAAAAAAGTAAAAGACACACTGAGAGCAAACAAAGAGAAGACGCAGGGACCAGAGAAAGAGGAAGAGAACGAAAAAGAATCACTGAGGGAACAAACAAAATAAAGGGCAGACAAAGAAAGAGAGGAGCCAACGGAGATAGTACCAGCTGGCCCACGACATTGGGCACACGGCAAGGAGCTAGAAACAGACGAAGAAAGGCTGGCAAGCGGAGAGCAAAAGGAAGACAACCAACAAACAGAAGCAAACGCAGATGGCAGAGGACGGCGACCAAAAGGAGAATGCAAGGGAACAAAGAGACTAAGTGATAAAACGTAGGAGTCAGAAACTGGAGAGACGGGTTGACCAGACACATGGGGACTCTTTCTCTCTCTATCTCTCTCTCTCTCTCTCTCTCTCTCTCTCTCTCTCTCTCTCTCTCTCTCTCTCTCTCTCTCTCTCTCTCTCTCTCTCTCTCTCTCTCTCTCTCTCTCTCTCTCTCTTTCTTTCTCACCATAACAGTCAGCAAATGCTGTCAAGGGCCGAGGGGGAGGAAATGATCAGAAGAACTGTACCATGAACATTTGTTTGCAACAAAGGGGGAGATGGTGTGACCCGACAGATAGGATGAGAGGACTGGAGACTAGAGGACACTAGGACCCTTTGAGTCATGAGGGAGGTGACCAGGTTACCGGACACCACACCCGGTCAGGGACAGGAAGGACGGCAGACTGACCAGGACGAGCATGGGGATGGACATGTATGTAACCAGCTGCCCAGAGAAAGTAAATAAAGAATCAGTGAATAACCAACCTGTGTCCCAAGTGCGATTTGCTGCCTGGCACCCACTGCAGAGACACAACACCCCTTTTCTTCTGTTTTGTGGACTATTGTGCAGCTTTTGATTGGGTTGATCGAGGGAAGATGTGGGAAAAACTGCATTCTTGGGAAATTCCCCAACAGCCACTAAAGGCTATACTCTCTGTATATCAGGGGACCTGGGTCCGTATTAAAATCAGCCAAACCTCAGTTATCATCAAGGTACCAACCAATAAGGGTCTAAAACAAGGGTGCGTACTTGCCCCTATACTTTTTAAACTGTACACAGCTGATCTGAGGAAAGCCCTGGAAGGGTACGTCTACTGCCTCCAAAACTGCAGAATGTGCGTCTACAAATACTCCAGTACGCAGACGACATTGTAATAATGGACCACACAAGAACTGGCTTACGGAAGGCCCTAAATGCTCTGCATGGATACAATCAAAAGAACAAACTCTTTGTGTATCAGGAGAAGACCAGGATACTTATTTTTATTTTCCGCATACTGGCGATGTGGTGCTCTGTAAATCAAAACAAGCATAAGCTACAATTAATTTGGCTTCTGGCTATCAGAAGGGGCTAAACCTACAGCCCACATGAAACATCTGAGAAGGAAAGGGGCAGGCATCATTTTTTCTTTAGAAAGCCTTAACCAGCGACTTCACAGTCCAACTGCAGAACCTATTCTGAAAGTTCTCAAGGCAAAATCACTGCCCTCTCTTAACTATGGCCATTTAGTTTTTCCTGGTGCCTTTAATAAGTTCCTCATGAACCTTCAAATTCTGACCTATAGAAAGGTTCTAGCTCTACCTCGACAGGTCAGGAGAGCAAGAGTAAGGCTGGAGCTAGGTCTCACTCGACCGGACATTACTTGCTCAGGCGATCTATTAAAATACTACATTAGAACTCTGCCAGCCCTAGTATTGTCATTGAAAAGGCAAATTAAAATGATCTTCGAAGAGGATGGCTCTCCATGGCAGGTGCAGTTGGCAGCAACACCAGATTACTGGATATAGATGTCCAAAATCTGCACAACTCTGACATCCCAGTGATAGCCTGGAGAAAAACAATGAACAACAGGTCAAGATAATGTCTTTTGAAAGGGACCTGGAAAGTCCTTCTCCACTGGACACCTCATACATTGAGGGAAAACCGCAGCCCTACCTTGAGCAAGCTCTGACAGTCTTGGCCCGGGAAAGAATCATCTACATGAGACTTCTCACTCTGCCTATCACAGACTTTAATTCAACTTGGGCTCGGAAGCACAACTCAGTGGCCTGTCGACTCTGCAGCTACCACTGTGAAACTTGGCTCCATCTTTTGTGCTGCTGTCCAAAGTTAGTTAGTGAGTGGCAGCGCATGGTTCTCCCCATCAATAGGTTTTAAGGCCTTCGAATTTGCAGAGAAGTTTCAGACCTGTGCTTTTCTGTTAATACAACTCAAACTGTGGCCCGATTAGCGAAATTTAGAGACGAAATCTGGGCCACACTGAAACTAAAAACTGAGACATAAAAGTAATCCGTCGGCCATCAAGCAAGAGAGACTATGATAAAACTCTTCCTTAAGTCCGATGCACAGCACCTTACTGCTAGATTGGATAATAGTTCTAGCAATAGTTCTTTTATTATCTTAATCATTTTAATGTTTTTTCCAGTCTTAGTAAAATTGAGTGAGATTAACATTCCTTTGTTTATTGATAGAATATTGTACTAATTTTAATTAATTGAACAATAAAGCATTCATGTCACTGCTATTGGAAGTACGAAAAAACTAAGATTAAACAAGAAGCCCATGACTACCAAGACAAGATTATCCTTGTTAAGCAAAATCACTTACATGACTTTCATGAAAGCACTTCTATGACCTAAAATACAGGATCCATGCAAGACCCCGAGAATGCAATCTCCCATTAACCAACTATTATCTACTTCATGCTTATCTGGAAGCCTTATGGGTATCCAGCCACAGCCTGTGCAGGTAAGAGCGGTTGGGCAGGGTGGGGGAAAGGGGATTTCGACAGACCACGAGGGTAAATTAATTATTTATTTAATTTTCCCTCATAGTCGTCTGTGGAATTCCCCCCCAAACCCGGCCCCACTGCTCCTACCTGCACAGGCCACGGCTGCTGGTATCACAACATTTAAAACACACTGTAGGACTTGACTTAACCCCTCTTGTTTTCTGAAACCATTTTTGTTGGCCTGTAGGACTCAGCACACTTTAGCACTGCTAGCCAGTGCTAAAGTGCTTGGGTTCAATCCTTTAAACATGGTAAAATTAGCTTACACTCAATTTTGGTGCATTTAATTTATTTGTACGTCCCAAGCAAAGTGGTAATACATGTACCCATGACCTGTAATTAAATGCTGTGTGTGGGCCAGCAGCACTTATTGTGCTACCAACTTAAGTAACCTTTCTAAAAATGTTTCAGGCCTGCCATTGCAGGCTGTGTGCAGTTTTAACCTGTACCTTCAACCTGCCGTAATAAACCATTTGCCAGGTCAAAACCTTCCTTTTAATACATATATAACCCCTGGGATAGTCCCTATACAGCCCAACGGGAACGGTGCTGTGTATTTAAAAAAGTTTGACTTGCACTTTTACATGTCCTAGTAGAGAAAAGCTCCAATATTTGTTCTTCGCTTCTGTGAGGCCCATCTCTCCCATAGGATAACGTTGAGTTACCTTGTTGCATTTAATAAGTGATTATATTAAATTGGGAGCAAGTAGGACGCTTGAGTTTGGTGTCCACAAAATTGCAATGTAGAAACTCTTTAATGGTAAACACAGATTTTAAGTCACAAATCTGAAAATGCCACTTTTAAAATGTTCTCAGAATACAGATTGCCAGCCACACACTTACTCAAATCCTCTGTTTTTGAGGGAACAAACCAAGTGAAACTTCCTGGTTCGTCCGGGTATATCACTATAACCCTTTTATTATTTATTTATTTTTTATCTTTTTTTGTTTTAATGTATGAAAAAGACACCTTATTTTTTTCTATTTTGCTCGATAAATGCTTATTTACAACTCACAGTTATTTACAATTCACAGTTGTTTACAACACAAAAACATACACATAACTGGTTGTATATACAAAGTTATTTGCTTTGATATATATACACTCAAATATTCATAATACGAAGACAAAATCATTCATAGTTACCTAAAGACAAGAGTCAAAAGTATAAACTCGAAATTTAGAATAGACAATTGATGACAATCATAAATCAGTGAACAACAGCTTGATGTAGTAAGCTCAAAAAAGAAGAAATAGACTTTAAATTAATTCATTTAGTCTATTCAACAAATAAATGTCTAATCTTTTTTACGCCAACGCATTTCGAATCCGGTATGTCAACTCTACGGATTCTCATCAGGGCTCTGCCTTAATACGGTGTTGGATCGTTTACGTAATCCTTCGTTTTCACCAATGAGAGTTTATTTTCAGTCTTGTATTTTACTTACAGCCTAAAAATAATGAAACAATCAATTTAGGCGCTTACGAGTGTTTCATTATTTTCAGGCTGTAAGTAAAATAGATATATAGATATCGAAAAGGAAAAAAACTCAGTCAGGACCAACACTCTACCCCTGACCGGAATTCTGTAAATCCTAGGTTTTTCTTCAATAAATATGGAAAATGTGTTGCAAAATGTATGACTTGGCCACGGTTTAAAAAATATATATATTCTTTCAAGCACTTTTTAAGGCTGTCGTGCCCACACTGCACTTAAAAGACCTTTGCAATATGGGCTGGTTTATTTCCGGGATGGTTTTGATCCCCAGTCCATCCCTACTCTCCCTCATCACTTCTGGCTCCCGTTTTCTCTGGTGGTTTACAGCTTCTAATGCAGGGCCGGCTCATCCATGTGGGTGGAGGAGCGTTGCCCCACTGCTTTCTTGCTGTGCGAGAAGCAGAAACATAAAATGGTATTTATAATATTTTATGTGTCTGCTTCTCACACTGCGAGACAGCAGAAGGGTTTGGTTGGGGGCGGCGGGTGGTGGGTCTGCTCTGGGGCAGGGGAGGAGTGGCTTGCCCACTGCTGATGGCGCTGACTGTTTGGTCGGCCCCAGGGGCGAGCAAACTAGTCATGAGCACTCTGACTTTTCTCCATTTTCTCCACAATGCTGCCAATGCAGCATTGTGATTGGCTTAGGGGAGGGGAGGGAGGCTGTCTGCTTCCTGTTCAGAAGAAGAGCAGAGAAGCAGAGACGACACAGGACTGGGCCGGCGAAGGTAAGGTATTTTTTTAATTAAACCCCCCCCCCCCTGCACAACCCTCTAGCCCCCCACCTGTGAGTCATGCTTGCCAGGACTGTTCTCATAGTCTCCCTTCTCTGCTGCACAGCACTGTAGCTCCTCTTTTCAAGCTCTGGGGGACCGGTGTTCTAGATCAATAACAACCATCCAGGCCGTCATAAGTAACACAATAGTGCAAGTTAAATTAACCTGAGAAACAAAGTAGGAATGAAATCCACAAGCCACACTGCCACTGAAATTAACTCTGCAGCATCTTTTGCCATCTAGCGGGCTCATGCTGAACTGGTGCAGCTCATCATCAACATGAAACCCCAGCTCTTACTTAGCACCACTATTGTCATTCAGTGTATTTTCTTCAAATGTTTTCAAGGTATAGTGTACCTATTCTAATGCCGCATTTCTCTACCTTTTCATTCATATCTATTCAGTATCTCGCCTTCTCCCCTTGTTTACCGCTCATGGTCGCGCTCAAACACTTCTCATGGTTATTGTATGCAGCTCCTCGATACGTCATATGTCTCATTTTGTTTCTTTTCTTACTTCTACCCTCGAGGTGTATGAGAGTACAATAAACTCCGATGTCTGCTGCCCTTTAATCTGGGTTCCAGAAGAACATCCCACCATGCAACTACACATCCTTACCCTGCGGCAATTTGTAAATAAATTACACATGTATTGCCCTTGAGCCCCTGTTCAAATATTCATCTCCCAGTGTTCAAGGAAGAATGACAGAAAGAAGAATACATTATATCCAGGGCACAGGCTTAGCATGGCATGGTAAGAGCAGAAATAGACCAGTCCATAAATTAAATTAGAAATCACACCACCTGAATTATGAAGCCTACAGCCGCAGTGAATTGTCTCATATTCTGTTAGTTATGCGTCATCTCTCAGAGCAGGGGCATCACACAAGCCCCTGCTGTACAAGGGCCACCCAAGATTTTTGGGTCCCGCATTCAGGCCAAGACCAATGCATATCAGCTAGAAATGGGAGATCCAAGAAGGTCCCATCATTTTGCGTTATGTCACTGGGCCTGAGGTAGTTGCCACCACCAATGTAAGAGCTGATTTGGTGGAATAATCTTTGCAGCAGAATATCCACTATGCCACGGTAGCATGGTGGAACTGGTATCGCAATGTGTGTGCCCCAAAGTGGAGGCAGATTTACAGTACCCACCTTTAATTGGAGGTATATGTATATAACCAATTTTAAATGAGGTACATTTTCAGTACCCACGTTTAAAAAGTCCCTGACGAGCTGGGACTTTTCTCTCTGAATATCAGGGACTGCTAGATTTGGCACCATTGACGTGAGTCTCCCTTCCACTTTTTGCTTTTGCCTCATCTGTTTTTGCTGGTCTAGATGCTTTGGGGACTTTGCCACTGCTGTTCAGTGCCAAAGTGCAAGTGCTCTCTATTGAAAATTGTTGTTATCGATTAGTGATTCCATGATTGGTTATTTGATTTACTTGTCAGTCCCTAGTACAGTGCACCGTGTGTGCCCAGTGCCTGTATATCAAATGCTTCTGGTGGGCTTGCAGCACTGATTGTGCCACCCACAGAAGCAGCTTGTAAAATTGCGGCTCAGGTCTGCCATTGCAGAGCTTGTGTGCAGTCTGGGACTGCCATGTCGACTTCACAAGTTCACACACTTTTGCCAGTCCCCAAACCTTCCCCTTTCTGCATGTTAGTCACCCCTAAGGTAGGCCGAAGGCACCCTTGTGGGCAGGGTGCATTGTATGTGAAAGGTAGGACAAGCCCTGGTGTGTGTGGCATGTCCTGATAGTGAAATACTGCCAATTTTATTTTTCGCTATTGCAAGGCTATCTGTTTCCATAGGCCAGAATGAGCAGTTTGATTATAACATCTTATAAGCATAACTGACCCAGAGAACAAGATAGGAAAATAAAGATTAGTATGCCAGAACTCAGAATGTTAAAGTGAATGCATTAACAACTTTATTGTATGATTACTTAAAATCCTTTACAAAAGCAGAGCAAATAGATGGTAAAAAGAAGAATAGATAAAATCAAAAAGGGGGGTTAAGATGCAAAAATGCTATCATGGTCACGAGTACATAAGTTACTTTGTGCAAGAAAAGGTACATTTAAAATAAAAACACATGTAGGACATAACATGCAGAGGGTGTACAAAGCTATGTCACCAAGGAGGGCTCAGTCTATTGAATATCCTGTTACTAATAAATGTTAGTGTAGACACTAATAGTATTTAAAGTGTGATGCAGTGCAAGTGCGAGTGCTGGTAATCGTGAATCATAAATTATTTTACTATCTATTCTCGGGCTGATCGTAAAGTCATTCCAGCAACCACATAAAACTTCCCAATTCATGAGAGCTCCATCGCCACTATGGTGGTGTAAATATGCCTTAAGGCCTCCTTGCATGTTCTTACGCTATTATGAATGAACATGGCTTTTAAGTACAAACACCTTGGGGACAGCAAACCTGGACAACAGCAAATGGCATGCACCACAGATTCTGTATGGTATTGGCACAAACAACATCCAGCCCCACTTATCAACCAATTTTTCCAGTGAGCTCTATAATCTTGTATTGGCAAAGTTAAGAGCCTCACCATCATGACATTTGGTAGAGCCTGCCTTCCCAGTCCTGTTTTTAGGTAGGGCTGGCATGCAGTTGTTTCATGTGAGTTAGTAAGTCCTTCTGCACCCTTAACAGATCTGATCTGTTCAAGGTCTTGTTGCCTTGAGATGTTCTTGCCACACTTTTTTAGCAGGTTCTTTAGACTAAGCTTAGTTATTGGTATGTCTGTTAAAAGGTCAGCCAGTAATCCCAATGTTTTTTTGGCCATCAAGAAATAGCTCGCCCAGCGACTATTATTGTCTGTGAAAACCACCTGTAGCACTGCCCTGATTGTTCCCGGACATGCATTAGTCACGTTATATTGAAATTTGACTATATCTTTTTTGCATTCAATGTCCATTGCTGTGATGTTAAACTCTAGTTGGATCAGTGAACTCCTAGTGGAATATGGGAGTTTGAAAACTTTTCTGTAAGCCATTAGGTATAGGCCCTCCAATGTTTTGGTCAGCAAATCAGGGAAAGCAAGGTGGCCATAGCTGAGTGTAGACATTAGCTTGGCTTGCATTACTCGTCGGATCCCCTCCGTTCAGTGGCTTAGAAGCTTGTGGTGTAATTTGCATAAGCCATATGTTAGCTTGGCTGCATTTGCCTCCAGTGCTTTAACCTGCAGTATTGGTCTGCAGGTATCTGAGAACTGTACTCCTAGGTAGGTGTACTTGTTGGTCATGGCTATCCTTAGAGGGCCCAGCTGAAATACCAATGATAGTTTTTTTAGCTTGTGGCCAAAGATCAACACTTTTGTTTTTGTTGCATTAGCCATGAGTTTATTTTCCATGTTATGGTAGTGTAGCCTCTCTAATGCCCTTTTCATACCTATTCTTGTTTGGTCCAAGAAAACAAGATCATCCGCATACTGCATAGTCGGGAATCTGAGGAGGCCCAATTTTGGAGGAAAGATGTTAGTTTTTAAAAGTGCCTCTCCCAGGTCAGCGGTGTATATGTTGAACAGGGTGGGGGCGATCACACAGCCCTGTTTTAGCCCCCTGTTTGTGAAGGTATTGGCTGTTGCACATGTGCTTGTGAACTTAACACGCACCCAGGTGCCAGTGTGGAGTGATAAAATAGCGGCAAGGAGTTTCCTCGGTATACCCCACTTAGCCAATTTTGCCCACAGTATGTTTTGATCAACCCCATCAAAGGAAACACTGTAGTCCACAAAACATGCATATAATGGGGGAGTGGTGGCCTCAGTTGCCTAGGTTTCCAGGTATGAAAGCGTAATGGCGTTATCCATGGTCGACGTTTGGCCGAAAGCCGGTCTGGTATTGCAGGATTATACTTTTTTTGGTATCCATGACTCTAGTTCTTTCAAGAGCACTTTAAGGAATGCCTTCCCTTCCACATCCAGTAGTGCAATCAATCCATATTTTTCCGGGTCGGAGGTGCCCCCCTTTTTATGAATGGGTTGTAGGATGGAACCTTTCCATGAATCCGGTGCTGCAGAAATGTTATAGCAATGATTGAATAAGCCCTGAATGTGGGGTGCCCAGTAATCACGATTGCCCATGAAAACGTACCCTGGCGCCCCATCCTTCCTAATTCCCTGGAGGATAGATAAAGTTTCCCTTTCTGTTTGAAAAGGATCCGCTGCGTCACCCCCTCCACAAAGATTGCCACAGGTGTTTTTTTATCAAAATATAGGCTAGTTGCATGAGCAGCCCATTAGAAGGTTCTACATTATGGGGTGGTGGCCGCCATTCAGTCTATTGACAATATTAAAGTGCATCTTTTAGTGTGGGTGATTTTAACATTCTGTGTTTGAAAATTCCACTTTTTAAAAGTAGGTATTTTCTTGCCTAACCAACCAGTATACCTCTACTAGGTTTGTGTGTTAAATGTCTGGCTTGTGAGTGACAGCAGCTGGGGAGGACTGCGGCTCCAGCAGTCTGATGAGTCGGCGCTGGGCTGAATCGGACCTGGGTTGAATTTAGAGTAGGGGGAAGAGATTTCCTTTCACCTGCCTGGGCCAGGTCTTCTTTCAACAATGCTGTCTCCACCTCCTGCCAGAAAGCAGCACCAGTGAGGACAGAACTGGTTTTAGCTGGGTACAGACACTCTCTGCCTTCAGAGACAAAGGATTTGTGTGTATAAAAAGGGGGACCCAGACCCCAGAACTTTAGGTTTGGAAATCAAGAGGAACCTTTGCCAAGGAGAAGAAACTGGAGAAGCTGAAGGAGAATTACATCCCCAGTACTGTTTGGGGTTGGCCTGCAGTGGTTCCTTGTTGCCAAGGAAAGGAGAAAAAGGACTTTGCTGTTTGCTTTGTCATCTTGAGGAAGATCTCCAAGGGCTTGACATTGAGCTTGCCTCCTATCTGAAGTCTCATGGGCACAAAGACTTCTCCACCAACTCTCCTGAATTTCCTTGCTGGGAATTCTAACATAGGAAGAGGTGCCTGCTGCTGTTTAGGACCTCTAGAGACTGTTTTTCGCTGGGAGCCAGAAGTGCCACGCAACGAGGAAAAAGCATGTTGCATCCGCACAGAGACCCGACGCATCGCCAAGCCATGGGAAAGAAGCGTGCTGCATCAACACCGATTCCTGATGCAACACAGAGAACATCGTTGAAGCGCCTGCCATGCGGTTGCAAAAGTTCACGCATCAGACTTGATCGTCACATTGCATCAAGCCGCCATTTTGTCGCATCGCACCGTATCGTCGCCAGGCATCGAGGCGCCATCTTGTCGCATAGTCACCGGAACGCAGTAAGAAACAGACGCATCCCCTCCTCTCCAGTGAGGAACAAATGCATCGCCTCCCGTGCGTTGCAGGAAGGAACAGGTGCCTCGCCTCCCCCGAAGCAAGGAACTGACGCATCGCCTTCCCTGCGACCCTTTTGTTTTGTGTGACGTATCTAAGGAACTTTGTTGGAAAAGTGTTGCATTTACAACTTGCATTGAACTGAACTATCTCTACCATTTAAAAACCTTATTTTGGATACTGTATTGTGGGTTTTTGCCATTTAGTCTTGTTTAGATAAAGATTACTTATTTTCCTAAACTGGCGTGGTGTCCATTTGGAGTGTTTTCAATGTATTACTGTATGTGTTCACAAATGATTTACACACTGCCTCTGAGATAAGCCTGCCTGCTTGTGCCCAGCTACCAAGGGGGTGAGCAGGGTTTATTTTAGGTGTGTATCCTCCTTTCCTTGACTAGATGCAAGGGTCCCTATTTAGACAAAGGTGCAAACCATTACCAACTAGAGACCCCCATTTCTAACAGGGACATTTTGTGATTTTTGGTGCAAGACTATCCTACTTCAGATAGATATATCACATCTGCCACTAAAACATGGTAGCAAGATTGCCAAGCAAAATTTAGCCGCTCGACCAATATTATTTGAGGTAGCGCCATGGCTGTCAGGACAGCATTTCCCTTTGCAGAGTACGCTTCTCCGTGGGGAGAAACACCCTCCCCTGCAAGCAAAAGGAGGCGGAGAACACAGTGGAATTTAGACTGGACATTTGATGTGAGTTCCTACGATGTCTCTGCATCAAGTCCTATGAGTTCGATTTTGTGGAAGGGAAATGGATAATTAGGAAATCGGCAATCAGTACAGTGGGCAAAATTCAATGCCCCATCTTTTCTTTGTGAGGGGCTATTGAGACAATGATTTCTAGGCAAATACACAAGAAGAATATGAAGAATTTATGAATTTCAGTTTGCAAAGCACCTCTGGCTCTGTAACTCGTTTAAGTATTTCTGGCTTGCCGTATGATGCCTGTAGACGTGCTAGGAAATGGCTCCCTATTGGGTATTCAGAAAGATGGTGACAAAGCCCTCCTGCCATTAGATATACAAGAAATTGGAGTGGAGGGATGTCTTATCCTATCTTAGTGAATACTACCTAATACTAGAAACGTAGTATGACAAAACTTGTTGATAATTGCAGATACAGAACAAAGCATGTTTTTAGGAACCATGCTTGGGTGAGGGTGACAAGAAACAAGAGTAAGATTGTGTTTTTGATGCGGCAGTGTGAATTATAGACAAGAAATTAAGGACACTCACTCATTCGGTATTCTTAATACAGATCTTGCCCAGTTCGCTGACATCCATGGATTATGTCATATGTCTTAGTGGCCTAGCTAGTAGTTGTGATACACATACCAGATGTCCATAGGGGCTGGGAGCAACTGTCAATCGCGCACACTCTCCGTTTCTTTCTGGAGGTTCCCACCAACAATTTACACGCCTCTGCTGCAACTTCACAACAAATTTAAGACATGCAACTCATGCTTCCTTAAACTAAGGAAAGGCACACTGAGTGTAACATTCTTCTAGTTGAAAAAACAGAGGACACGTGAATTGCGCCAGACCAGACAATAACCACAGAAGTGTCACGGAGGTACTCAGTTTGTGTAAGGGGACCACTACATCAATACACCTGTGTTCTGGTAACGCCTGCAGCTGCGCCAGCGGAACTGTCGCCTGTGCGACCGAAGTTCTTGGGTGCGTTACATTCATTTTGGTGTGTATGTAAATTGAGATTAAAGGTATTTTTACATATGCGTAAAATATTTTTCCAAATTCGTTCCTTTTGCTGTCTGGAAACATTTTAAATATTAGAGTTGGTGCATTTCTACATAATATACAGTAGTAAGGATTAGTTTAGAGTAGCGGATACATTATTAATGTATGCTCTTCCCTATTAATGAAAGTTCTCTGATGATGTATGAAAATGGAAGAACTATATCACTGCTACAGGAAATGTACATATATTTGACGTGCGTTTTGTTAATTTATTATAATGTGTTCAAGAAAATACTTTCTATGCTGATTGTCATATCTAGACAGCATGAGAAATACTAAGACTAAAATGCATTGCCAATGCACACTCCCATCTTCTTCAGGACGCATTTTCCAGTACATTTTATTTCAAAAATGTAATAGTACCTTTTGCTGGTGTTACATTGGAGTTGTGTACTAACCTTTGTTTTCAGGACTGAACATTTTTTTGATAGTGATGCAGACGTGTTGATATGTCCATTTTCTAATTCAGAGTATTTTTGTTTCTTAATGTTTTTCTCAAGATGACTATATGTATTGCACCTTACGGTGTTTGCATTGCATGCTCAATGTGGAGCAAATGTTTTGAAGAACAAAAATTAGTATGCACAATTTACTGAATCAATTGCCTTAATAAGAGCATGTATTTTCGGTACACAAAATGTAGCAACGAATTAAACATATTTTAGGTGCACATTTGAAATTGTTCCTGATTTTGGGCAACTCTAGGCTTACAAAGGCTACTTTACATCACCCTCTAGAAATAAAACGTGAGTATCTATTTAGTTGACAACTAAGTTGGCTGAAGTCTTGCGCTTTGTTTTGCTCATTAAAGCGTCATGGACCATCTTGCGTGTTATAATACTTTTGTACCTTATTTTGCTCATGTGAACCATGTGATTGCCAATGTGAGGAGCAAAGAATTGGGAACAGGAATGACCCTACGTTTCCACCCACGTTGCTGTTGTTCCTGTGTCATTTGCCGAGCATACGAAGGCAGGACATGGAACACAACCTCATCCATGTTAATTTTTATATTAAGGTGGGTTTGCGGTTCAGCCTAAACGCCTTTCTGGGAAGCCAGTTTATAACCTATGGCCTAGGACATTGTGGTCAATTAGGCCTTACTGTAACGAAATAGAAATAGAAAGCTGCGCTCACCAGGAACAAACCAATATCCAAATATGGATGGCTGTGCTGCTGCTGTGCTGATGTAAACTGCCTTACTGATATCAGAAGGCTACCAAGATTTTCTTGACAGTGATTTTATTTCAACACCCTACTTTAAATTTGTAGGGCAGGTCCAGCTGCTGATTACTACTTTTTATAGCAATGAATTAGCAGTAAACTGAGAGGTTGAGAGAGTGATGCAATCAAGAGATTTTCAAACTATTAAGCGGTTTCACAGCTACAGAATGTTATACAGACTGCTTGGTTTACCTAAAAAGTCAGCCGTGGGGAATAGTCAAAAGCAAGTCAAGGATCCAACAGAACAAAAGAAAGTATTGGGAGAAGCTGCACTCAAATTTAAAACAGTTAATGGAAGTCACCAAAACAGGACTAAATATCCGGAACATTACTCCAACACACAAAATAGAAACATGTGAATAGAACATTAATAGTTTGAACAAGGAGACTGAGGTGGGGGTTGATAGCTAGGTGGGCTGCAAGATGTTGTAGTGTAGTTCCTATTTTCCCAATAGGCTCTGCGCATTGGAATAACATAAACAGCAGTGTAGACGTAGGACTGAGGTCATCTAGGTCTCTACTGACTATGTTAAATTTAATTTAGGTTTGCGCCAGCTAGCTCAGAGGTCACTGGAAACTTTCTCGAATGAAGAGGGATGGATAACCTTCCCTGGCTCAGACAAGAAGGGATTCCGTTTCCGACAACCGCATAAACATGACAACTTTGCTCCCTCAGAATAAGAGTATATCTCTAGAGTCGTGTGAAAACAATAGACAATTATTTCACTCAGTCAACAGCGCATACTTAGTTTCACCAGAATGCAGAGAAATGGAGAGATGGGCGTTTTCAATAAAAAGGTGTTATTTATTGAGCAGTCTTCCTTCTTATGCAAGAGAAATGAATTGCCACAATTGCAATACTTAAAGTAAAGTAAAGTGAGTACAGTAAAAGTAGTATTATGAAATAATACTGTAAAAGCATTGATACGGTTTCTTAGCCATATGATACTTTAAAATGGATAAAATATATACATACATATATACATTGGCTAAAAGGTTCAACTGGTGCTTCTAACTATGCCTACCCCGGTGTACCTGACCTAAGCCTAATACATGGGAAGGGACAAGGAAGTAGCAGTGTTAACTTAAGTTGGTTTAAGATAATTTTACCAAGAATCTGCATCAGAATTCTCCTAAGGGTTTAGTCAGCTCCGTACCTTGGTAATAGAATGTGGGAGATCTGGTATCTCTTTCCTCAGGACTCGATATCCCAGCAACCCTCAAGGGTAAGCTGGAAACACCGGAGCTGGATTTTCTCGGCTGGAGAAAAAAGACAGCGTCTCTCTCAGTGCGTGAAACAGGAGGGGCGGCTTCCGTGGGCACTCGCATCAGCTGGGCTCTCGGGCAAGTAGATGGCCGCTCTGCTCCAAACCACCGTGTGTTTGCTTAAGGCAACTGTTGGTATTTTATACCTGAAAGGTGCCGGGTTTGACGTAAGGTTGGACATAAGACGTCACCAAGAACTAACAGTTCTTGCAGGACTTCAGGAGTTCTTGTTCAAATCAAAACAAAAGCAGGGGGGGTTTGCCCGGGCTGCTGGAGGCTTGGTTTGTTTAAAGAACGCAGTGTGCTTTCTAGGAGTCGATGGGAGTAGCCATGCTGTGCTTTGGATTGCATGGGCTATTGCTGAATATGAATCTGATTCTTATGCCGTTGTCAGGACATTATTGATTATAACCTCACAAGGGCATAAATCGGGAATATCGAATTAGGGTCCTAGATAAGAACACAACAATGTCTGCTATGTTTAAGTGCTCTGGCATTGCTCTATCAACAAGGACAGGACCAGGAGAAAGGAGGGAGGAGCTGGAGCACCGAAGGCGTCCTGAGAGAAGATTGTGCGGTACGCTGTATGAGTGTCTCTGCGTCCACGGGAGTTACTTGAGGACCAGACTGCAGTCTGAGCTTTGCCCCCAATGAGGTTGAAAACATGCAAATGCCCATGGTGGCCACTCTGCTACCACACATTCCCAGGAGGCCCAGCCTGGCACTTGACAGCTCCCGGAAGTCCCGATAGATCAGTGTTCTTCTATCTGTGGGGCGCGCCCCCCTGGGGGGACGCGACACCATCCCAGGGGGGGCGCGCACCCACTCCAATCAGACCTTTGTTCCCTGAGTCCTACAAGTCTTCTTGGAGGACTCCGGTATGTGTAAGGGAGAGGGAGGGGAGTTCGATGGGCACAATGTGCCTGTTCTTTTGTCTTGCTAACTCTCCAAGGAGGGGGTTTATTCACAGAGCTGACAGCTTTAGCTGCAGTGGGAGGCAAGGAGTCTCGTCTTCTAAAACCGAAAGCAAACAAACAGACATGCTTTCAGTTTTAGCAGAGGAGACTCCTTGCCTCCCACTGCAGCTGAAACTGTCAGCTCTGTGAATTAACCCCCTCCTGGGAGAGTTAGCTCTTCCCAGAACGGAGACAAAGTCTCCAGAGAAGGCAGTTTAAGGCATGGACAAAGTGGGCTCTGGCCCAGGGCCCTAGTAGTTGGCTGAGTATGCATCTTGAGGTAAATTAAATTGCTGTGTACCATGTGTTAACTTATGTGCACACTCGTGTATGCACAATATATTCAAACACTTAGGGCAGGATTCACAAAGCTGCCGCTGGGTCTAACTCTTGACACCCGCTTGTCCAGTACAGACACCCACACACTGCCGTGCCAAAGCACAGCATCCCTGATCAGCAGCGCCCTCTGCTGCCACGGCAGTGGGCCCTGCATACAGCTCTTCTGATGCCCCTCAATGTTCCCTGTGGCAGTGGATGCTGTCCCAGTACCGGCACTCACATGCAGCTCCCCCACTGCGCCTACCGTGCTGGCTAGCACAGCACTCACTCCTGTACTGTGCGAGCCGCGGGCTCTGACAACACACTGGAATCCAGGCCCTGAGCGCCCTGATGTTCCAGTACTGGTGCTCACATCCAGCTCTGCCAGTGCACCTCAGTCCTGACATATGGCCCCCTGGATTGTCAAAGGGGTTGGACCCGCACGCCGCTGTTCTCTGCACCTTTTTCTGCCTACACCACCCTTTGCTATTGAGGAAATGTTGCCCAAACTGCTCTGTTAGTGCATCTCAGTCCAGCCCAAGCGCCGCTGCTGCTCCTGTACTGGGACCCACACACAGCTCTGCTGAGGCACCCATTCCTGACCTGCAATGCCTTTACTATTCCAGTACTCGGATTCACACTTTGCTTTGCCAATGCTCCTTAATTAATCATGACCTGTAGCAGCCCTAGGTGCTCTTGTCTCATTGCCAGAAAGCCTCAGGCAGTAAAAGTTACCCTCCTGACAGGGGACCATTTGTCTTTCTCGTCTAATGATAGTTTTACGTGACTGGCTGATGATTCACGATTCAACTGTGTTTAATTTATAACAGTATCAACAGCAAGCTCCAAGATAATAACATCTAATACTAAAGTAACAAGCTACAACAAAGCTAGGGGTGTATACTAAATTTGATGTTCATATAATTTGAAATGATAAATTGTCAGCGCTCTGATGCTTCGGCGAATTAACACCCACAAAAGATCTATTAAGATGGTGGGACGCTGGCGTCATACTGACAGCAGAAGGCTGTCAAAATGCAGTGTGTTTTAGCATGCCTCGGGGACAAAAATAATAAAGCATCTTTGGTAATAGTTTTTTTCCCCTGCATACTTTAAAGTGGGGGAGGGCCCAAGACAAAGCTGTGCACCCCACAGAGTGTGCGCTTTGAAGTGGAGATTGCGTTTTGTTCAGGAGAGATGCGTCATCGATGAGGCACAAAGGCTTTTATAATCATTTTGTGCAGGGTTTTGGTTGCGTCTGATTGACAGCTCTGACAAGCGATGCTCTGCATTTACCCACAGTTCAGATGGAGTAAGAGGCGGGCAAGCTTTGCCCTTCCTTCAGGGTGCGTGACTGAAAGGGAGCCAACCCTGGTTAAGATACTGCTTTGCTGTGGTAAATGCATAAGTTTCACCAAACTACGAAGCTCAGTCCTAATAAAAGTGGAAAGATAGTCAGAGGAAACCCACATGAATCATTCCCAAAAGTTATAAGGCTTTGATTCGTAAGACCTAGACTTCACCTTTATTACCCCTTGAATCTCCCATTGGGGAGGCAGGGGGCCATTGAAATAATTGGAGGAGAACTTTGTTTTGAAACATGAGGGATGTTTTCCTGGCGGGGCATCCTATTGGACTATATGTGACCCATTCTGCTTATTTAAGGGTAAAGTAGATGAGTTCAAGGAGGATGAAACACTCCAAATGGGAAAGTATGTGTGTGTGTGTGTGTGTGATGGAGTGGCTAAGAAGTGTGACTTCACAAGTTAGACTACTGCAAACTAACTGAACGTAGGACTCTGCTAAAACTCCTTCACAGATCTCTGCATCACACACTATGGATTCTACCTGGTAAATCACTTGTGACGCTGTATCGGCATCAGCTGGGCAGCACAGTGGGTGAGCGAGGCAGGGCAGATTACCTGAGTCTGATACGCCTTGCCGGGGTCGTCTTAAGAGCCCCTTTCCTGCAGTTTCCCTTCTGCAGCGTCTGGGTTGGTCTAATTACGAGCCTCTATGTTCCATTAGTCGACACTGAAGAAGGACTCTTCAATAATAAGGACAAATGTGTCTCACTCTCGGCGGGTGGGGGAGTGTGGCCGAGAGCGAGGACACGCAACAATTCCCTTGCAGGAGCATGCACCATAATTGCTAACAATGGCGCTGCACACTCCCGCAACGGAATAGCCAAACGTGCATGCTTTGCAATTGAAAGCAATGCAAAGCATGCACTTTTTTTGGCAAAAAAGCTGATTGTTTACAAGATGTCCCCGTCCTATGCAGCGCATGCGCGCTGCGTAGGCAATACCTAAAAAATCCTGGGAAATTGTATTTAATACTTCGATCACAATTCTCTGAGAAAAGCCTTCTGACCCTGATGGTTTTAGTTTGCTCTTTTATTATAACTGAAAGAAAGGAATCTAAATATAAGAATAGAAGCATATGTAAGATCCAGGACAGTATTCTTCTATCTAATGTATACATTGAGTTACTAAAATGTGAGGGGCAGTGGAAGAGATAACACATGCTCCTTGACCCTCAGTAACATCACAGAAAGTGACATAATTTCACCATTAACCCTGTTGGCATCAAAGGAAATGTCACATGGTCTTTAACCATGCTGGAATTACTGGCCGTGACTTCAATGAAGTTAAAAAACCTACAATAAATGATAATGAAAAAGAGGATACTGAAGTAGCTAAATGAACAAAAACATGCAGGACAACCAAAAGAAATCATTAGTGAAATTGCCATGGGAGGAAGAAGCAAAACTAAGAAGGGTCAATTGCAGTTATAGACAAAACAAAAAACAGCTTTTCTTAATGCCCCAGCTAACAGCCAAGGACAATGGGTGGATTTGCCAAAGCCCCACAAGTCATTGTTAATGCGTAACCTAAAAATGGGGGAGAATCCTCATGTGCAAGTACCAAATGTTACTTTTAATGCACCCCTAGTGTCGGTCAATGGCCAACAGAAACACTGCAAAGGTAGTGCACACTAAAGGGTGTAGACAGAGGCATCTGGCTCCCTCCAGTGGTCATTATTAGTAAATTCGGTACATATTATGATAACTAGTGGCAGAATTCTGGCATTTTATAGGATTTACAAAAGGTATCTTAAAATTGTATTCAAATATCAAGTCCGATTTAGCATTTCTCCCCTTGAAAATTGTGAGTTAAGTATGTAGATACATTTTGCAGATTCTTTTAATGTATGCCCCCCCCCCCCAATAATATTTAACTAACAGATCTTTTAGGTTACATGACCATACTTCGTGAAAAAGAAAATGCGTCACAGATTTTCTAGTAGGGGGTAAAATGTTCTAATATGGTTACTTATAGAGTTTAGACAGTACTCCCTATGTAGAGTATTTCATAAGTGCACAATTGCAGATAAATAACGGAAAGTTTACAAAGAATTTACATATGCAATGTTTAAGTATTTACAAATTCTCTTTTGGTTGTCAAATTCTGTTATTTTAACAGAAGCATATTTGCAAGCCTTTTGGTTTCACAGCAATAGAAGCCATTGTGTAAAGGTTGTAACCTTGTGTTCTACAACAGGGTCGGCTTTGGCATTGGTGGCACCTGATGCTAAAATCTTTTTTGTAGCTCTCCCCGAAGAGATTCTTCATGGATTCCCTCACTACCACCGTCCAACAGTGCCCCTGATCTCTCCATAGCTCCTCTCTCACATGCATTTCATTTGATTTATAGTGCTACTCATACCAAAGTAGGGTGTCAGAGCGCTTTACATCTCTCACACACAGAGTATACAGAGACAACAAATCATACATGTGTAAATCAGCCTATAGGAAATGTTACATACAAGGAAGATGGCAAAATGTAGGAGTCAGATGTCATCCACACTAGTAGGCCGTTGTTTAGTCTAGTAAAGCAGAGACATGTTTAAAAACGCCCCACAGTGGTTGACTTCACTAATAAGATTATATTTGTAACCAAACAAGCCCATTTTAGCAACATTAGAATAATGAAAGCCTGGGGGAAAAAAACACTGTTTTAACTGATACCATACAGTTTGCATTCAGCTCTTGGATTACAGTTCATACTCCACTGTGATATAATAGTGTTGAACTGCAGGAAACAAAAGTATCAAAGCAGTAACCTATAAGCAATCTACATAAAATACAGTTCTGTGATGTGCATGACACATGATCTTTGCAGCAGGTAGATTAACTCTTTATGCTACCTTACTAAGAGTCAAAACTGGCATTTCGACAAAGCTACAGCTCTCTCTCCAGCAGGACCATTAATCGCCAGAGTTACCTTGAATTTGTTGTTGCTGCCTGAAAACTGGTGGGCACACAAGGACCTCTGCAGCAGGCGTTTTTAAAACCATACATTATTTCTAAGCACAGCGCCTCACCTAATCTCAGTGCCAGGTGTGGTATTCCCAAGCCCTAAATCATTGTACCTTCTAGATACCGATGTCTTGAGCCATTTTACGAATTTCTCGATTTTTGTTATTAAATGACAAGATTGCCATGCTAGTATTATTTTATTTTCCATTATGACTAGTTTTCCAAGGCTCTAGCATATTGCTTCTCTGAATCCACAGAACTTTGATTGCTGTACATCTGTTACATTGCAGCCTTCACACTGCAATACCTTTACAACGCAGGCATTACAACACAAGTCGTTACAACGACTTGCGCTGAATGGCGCTATACACTAAGGAATAGTATTATTTACTATTCCAACACCTTCCCAACTGTTAGGTGGGCTGGAGTTGGAATAGTAAATCAGACTATTCCTAAGGCCAGCGCCCTCCAGCGCAAGTCATTATAATGACTTTCATTGTAATGCCTGCGTTGTAAAGGTATTGTGGTGTGAAGACCGCGATGTAACGTCACATATTCGCTGACAGCTGCATCTGCCCTGAAGAAGCTTCTCAGGACGCATTTTGTGCTGGTGTTGAGTTGCATGGCTTGAGGTGGTGTGCAAAGAACTTAGGGCCAGATGTAGGAACCCTAATACCGGTCGGAAACGGCCGAAATCACGAAATCCAGCGCAAGTCATTATAATGAAAGTCATGATAATGACTTGCGCTGGAGGGCGCTGGCCTTAGGAATAGTCTGATTTACTATTCCAACTCCAGCCCACCTAACAGTTGGGAAGGTATTGGAATAGTAAATAATACTATTAGGCTTTTCAGATGTAGGGGGCCTACCGAATCGGTAATTTTACCGATTCAGTAAATATACCGATTCGGTAAAATACCGAATCGGTATATTTACCAAATCGGTAAATCCATATGTAGCTGACACTCCTAAGAGTGCCACAGGCCCTTAAAAGTCGGTATTTTACCACCAAATCCTATTGTGTAGTAAAGTACCGAATTCAGGTGTGCATGCACATCTGTGCATGCACACCTGTGCCATGTGAAACACAGACATGCCCTTAGGGCATGGATGTGTGCCACATGTCACACAAGCCTGTACTTGGGGTGCTAAAGGGTGTCAAAGTGACACCCCCTGCACCCTTGCAGGATTCGGTATTTACCGATTCGGTAAATACCGAATCGGTATTTCCCATTGATTCCTATGGGCTTCAAGGCCCATAGGAATCAATGGGCAATACCGATTCGGTATTTACCGAATCGGTAAATACCGAATCTTACAGATTCGGTATTCCTAAATTCGGAATTACCAAAATCTGCCCCCTTCCCATTTACAGACTCTTAAATACCGATTCAGTAAAATTCGGTATTTAAGAGTCTGTAAATGGGAATTACCTACATCTACCCCTTAGTGTCTTTGCAGGCAGTTGTACTCAGCAAGCTGTTATATAACATTCTACTTTGAGTTTCAGATGCTGGCATCTCAAAGAATCTCAACTTGCAGCTAGGCGCGGCTGAATAGTCTGCTGGATCGAAACAGTGCTGAGATCACTTTTGATGATATTCAGGTGGTGGACAGTGGAACTACCCAGATGCAAGATGGGGCAGTGCAGTCAATGCAGAATGGAGCTGCTTTTCTTAGCCTGAATTTCTGAAACTTTGACAGCATATCTCTGAATAGGCCTAGCATATCTCTGAATAGGCACTCTCAGCTTGTTTCCAGCAGACACCAGATTATTACAAATGACAGGTACGAGTTTCTCTCAGGTTTACATTCCGTCATACTCCTGGTACGAAGGGGTTCATGGGCCCTCCTAGATCTGAAAAGGGTCAATAGGTAGGTGCATTCTAGCTCACAATGGAGGTTTTACAGCACAAAACTCTACTGAGAAGAGCAGAATACTTTGTGGGCCTGCCAGAGCTTCTTTGTGCATTCTTTCACATCCTGGTGAGAGCCCAACATCAAAGATGTCTCTGCTTTGCTCTTCCAAAGTATCATCATCAGCACTGAGTCCTACTGTTTGGTCTTCACTCAGCAACTCACATATTCACCAAAATGCTGGTACCTGTGGTGGTTTTCATTCACTCCTGGGCGTGGACTATTTTGTCTTACCTTAACTCTAGATGTTTCATGTCATGTCCCCCAGGAAGGCCTGTGGACTTGGCTCCTACGTGGAGCAACATGGATTCCTTACAGACAAGTAGTTGAGTTGGTTGATGTCAAAGATGTTGACTCCCATGTGCTTGCTTCAAGACAGACTCGATGTGGAATTTCTCCTGGCCACCAGGGCAGAGACGCAGTACTTCGGGGTCAGTGCAGCTCCAGTGAGATACAGGTGGACTTGTGTTTGTTTATTCACGCTGGAGCTCAACACCTTTTCTTCACCCTCCTTTCCCACATACACAGGCAGTGGGTTCCAGCATTGTAGGACTTCCAGGTTGTATTCCTGTAGCCCCTGTGAAGGTTGGACCCTTCCTCGCTGTTCATGGCTACATCTCCCCCCAGGGATCCCACTGTAAGGGGCTAAAGATGCCTGAGCAATCCGTCGAGGAGCAACAACGAGAGAGAGGACAAGCCAGAACAGAGGGCCACGTCCAGGGTGTGGGTGTTGGCCGGGGCTCTTGAACATTTCAGGCCTGTAGTGCAGGTGCGTTGCCTACGATTGAGAATGAAAAATACTGTCTCTGCTGCTAGATGGCAGTGTGAGTCCCCCTTACATGCTGTTGGGCTCAGCAGCGCTCATGTGGGCGCTTTAGGTTTAGCAAGACATCTGTCTCTGCCTTCCACCCACCTCAGAGGCCTGAACAATAGCCTCACAGAGCGACTGAGGGGGATCAGAATTTCATCCCACCACTGATTAAAGGAAGTGACACTGAGGGCAGTGTATGTGGGCTCTGTGTGCGGGGGGGTAGAAGCAGATATCAGTCTCTACAACGAGCAGCTTTGCCAATTCCTTACAGTTCACATGTGGATGAGCCTGCCACACACTTAGGCCCTACTGGCAATTCTTACCAATTTATATTCAGATTTGAGTCACGTGACCCAGACCCCACCAAAACATTTGTGAACACGGCTCCCATGATCCCTCGCTTTCCTCTGAGAGCTTCCCTCTACCTCTACCCGAGCTTTTAACTTCAGGCACTTATGGTCTTTGACACAATAGCACCTTGCATGCTGATATTTCTGGGCCTCTACTTGCAACAATAACATAAAAACTCCGAGTCCCAGAATGCAAGCTGCTGTTGTGTAAAACGCCAGCACTGACGGAAGGCGTCACACATATGAAAGCCCTCGGCAGCTGCGCTTCACCCCCGACTCAAGGCACACACGAGCGCTAGCACCGCGAGTGGAGCACTGAAGGGTGAGACCGCCACCGTGTATGGGTTCTATATCGTTTGCATGGACAAACTGGAAGAAGTTCCCTAAAACTCTTGACTCTATCTTTATTGAGTGCAGGGATATAGTTTATGGCTGGAAGTTGTGTTTAATTTGTGAGGTGCCCAAAGCTCTGCTGTTCGTAGACAACTCAATTAAATGTCGGCGTGCCGAATGCCAACGCCTCTAAACCATTACCCGTCTTTGTTATGCCCCTGTTTTAGCCCACTTAATCTGTATTGAATCCATTGCCTGACACTCAAGTACCCTTCATCTAAATATTGCAGTTTACAGCATTCTCCCGTTGTGGCAGTTTGTCCGCCTTTCAGATCCGCCCTCCCGCCTCCCTCGTATATTAGTATCTGATGTGGAAAATAAGCCCCCGGCTGAAATTAAGCTCGGGTTAGATGACTGTTTGCTAGTCAGTGTGCTTCTCTGCAGTGTACTGGGAGCAGCACTGCAGTTTTGTATTCAATGCAACAATGCATAGAGACAGTCCCAGCTTTACAACGCTATCATCTGGCACATTTGCCCTTGCAGGGCTGCCTGGTGACAACCGGGACTACACATAATGTAAAGGGCTGAATCGCCAGTGGGTGGCGGTAAACAGTTGACTATCGCGTGCGTGGTTTCAACTTAGCCCAGCATGAACAACACAAGCTACTTCGGGGAAGTAGCAAGTCAAAAAGCATACAACAAACACAACAACAACTAGTTGACGTTAAGTTTAGTCGTTAAAGTTCTAAAAGGTGCGGCGGTCCCATTGAGAAGGGGGGTGTCGACCGGTTTCGCCACCTGCTGATAGCTAATGATCGGAGAGTGCTGAAAGATGCTCTTTAGCGCCTCATCAATATTAACCCCTCATGCACAGGTTCGGTTCAGCGCAGGTAAAGGGTACAGCCCTCTCCCGTCTGTTATGCAAACCGTCCCCCTGCACCCTGCGGAGACAGGCGACGCATAGGCTGCAGGCCCCTGTGCTACAGGCATAAAGACGCCCACCTCACTGCAGAGCTAGGTGCACCTACCTTCTCCGTCGGAAGGAGCTCTTTCTAGCCGCTCTCCTATCCGGCGGGGGCCCATTCTGGCAGAGCCTCCTTCAGATTTGTTTTCTCTTTTAGAAGATTCTCCCCCAGGTGAGTTTGCTATCTGGGCCATGTCACATATGAATGGTTTTCTTCCATAAAAATTTCTACTTTAAATGTTTTGCTGGAACATTTTTTTCTGCTAGAAAGGTTTTTGTCATTCGCTGCTTCCCCCCTAAAAGTGCTGTTTCTTAAAATTCTTGAGAAAGTTTACAGAACCTCCGACTTTTTAATGTAACTTTTTTTTTTGCGGGTAAACGTGTGTGCTAATAAAAACTGATATAGTGTACGCAGTTCTAGCATATTCCCGAACCTATACATTTGCTTGCTGTGAATGCCTCAGTATCTTGTAAGGGCACAGCAGCTGTTTGATACTGCCAAACCACGCAAAGTTGGCCCATGATGCCAAGTTGACATGCACCATATGATCCTATATTTTATGATGTGGTCATCCTATAAAGCCGCTGGGAACCAAAGCTTTCACCTCAGTAAGATCCGTTGAGCACTAAGGCGGGCCTCGAATTAATATGTTCACCCTCATGAGGTCATATAGGTATTGCTGATTGCGTGAAGAGCCAAAGTCCAAGGTGAGCATTAATAGAGTTCCCCTACTTTTCACAATTTTTTCCCAGGTGGAGATTCATTTAGATGGCAAAGGTGAGTTACTGAGTCACTCGCCTCATCCTTAATTTTTCTTTGCATTCTGGAACTTGTTGTACTGATGTCATAAGACTATAGGGAAAATAAGATTTTGATCGTAAAGAAAAAAATACGGACTGGATGAGACCCGCAGGCGTGGACCGGGGAAACTTGAGTAGGTAATGCCTGACCCTTTATTGCTTGGCAGGAAGTGTAGAGAATCCTCTATGTGGTCGCTACTTCCAGCAATGCGGACCATCGGCAACAGGGCCACCCCAAGCTTCAGCATGCCCTGTGCAGGTTCGTGCCTAAGCAGCTGACTTCTCGAGTTTCACCAACCAAGGCGTAAGTAGGTCATTAAAATATTTTTTTTTCTTCGCATTCATGTGCGTGCAGTCCCTTAAACAAAATTGAGTAGCAGGACTCTTCTACAAGAATACATTTATGTTAACTTTTTAGTTGCATCTTCTTTTGTTAGGTATAAATCACTGGCACACTATGGATTCTATAATGTAAACCGCTCGCGATGCTGTAACCGCATCAGCTGGGCAGCACAGTGGGTGAGCGAGGCAGTGCAGATTACCTGAGTCTGATGCGCAGTGCTGGGGCCATCTTACAAGCCCCTTTAAAGCAGTTTCCCCATGCAGCGACTGGGTGTGTCTAATTTCGAGCCTCCGTGTTCCATTAGTTTACACTGAAGAAGGACTCTTCAATAATAAGGACAAATGTGTCTCACTCTCGGCGGGTGGCGGGTGGAGTGCGGCCGAGAGCAGGGACACACAATGATTCCCTTGCGGGAGCGTGCACCATAATTGCTAACAGATGGAGTCACGCGCTCCCACAAGGGAATAGCCTAACATGCATGCTTTGCAATCGAAAGCAATGCAAAGCCTGCACTTCTTTTGGCAAAAAAGCTGATCGTTTACAAGAGGTCCCCCTCCTAAGCAGCGTATGCGCGCTTCATAGGCGAGACCTAAAAAACAAAGGTAGGGACAAAAAAGAGGAATTTTGATGGATGACTCCAGGACACACATCTTTTCAGTTCATTCTACCTTGATGTAGACACAGAAAATACAGAACCTTAAAAAGAACTGTCCTCACAAGGTTGTGTTTAGTGAATGGTGTACGCACTAAGCATGGGCGAAAAATCCGTTCCGCTCGCTTGCGTGCGAATTTGCGGATTTTCGGTAAATTCCAGAGCGTTCGCGGATTGCGAATTTACCGAAAATCCGCAAATTCGCACACAGCGGACATGTAGGTGTGGCGGGCAGCAACAATCTTGCACTCGCGAAATTACAAAAATTGCAATTCTGCACAAGAAATCTACTAGCAAGCAGCATAGACCTTCTGAAAATGATGATTTTTATCAGAATAACTCCTCAGGTTGACATTTGCCTGCACTTTTTTGGATTTGATGCCTTTTGATTTTCTTTGGATAACTTTTGGATTAGAAATCAACTTTCTCATACAAGCTTGTTTTGGGCATTACAGTTGCTGTAATGCTGTTCTGCAGAAAAACGAGTTTTGCAAAAGTGAAAGCAGGTTCAAAAGTTCATACTCATCATTATTAACCATTCCCTGTAGTGCGTCCTGACTGGGGCCCCTCCAGAGTTCAGTTGCTAGTTTCAACAATTGTATGACCGTGCTCTGACCCTCACAGCAGGCTCATAGAATAGCTACAAGTAGGCCACAAAGGTCCTGGAAAACAAAATTGCACTGCAACAGAAAGCAAATTACAGATAAGGAAGCAGGTGCCAGACTGGAATTTTAAAACAGTGACACATTAATAAATGAACCCCAAATTAATTCATGTCAGTTGAAGCAGGCAGGTGTGCTTGCTTTTCCCCCCCATAATCTACAGTGATGATGAACCAGAGGTTGGCATTGATGTGCCAGAGGATGGCATGGGTGAAACAGAGGGTGGCAGGGGTGAAACAGAGGGTGCTGGGAAGCGGTGATGATGAACCAGACGTAGAAACAACATAATCGTGACCGTTGCGAGCCGACATGTAAGTTTGCAATTGCGAACTGGTACAAAAACCTCGCGAACTGTCAGAAATCCTTGCGAACTGGCAGAAATCCTTGCGAACACAAAAAAAAAAATCCGCAAATTCGCGAGAATTCGCGGATTTTGCGGATTGCGAGTTCGCAAATTCGTAAAATTCGCGAACGCCAGATTCGCAAAATTCGCCCATGCTTAGTACGCACTTCCAAGTCCTAGCACTGCTAGAGAATTTCAACTTTGAGAAGAAAATCTATTGAACAAATTTAGGGGAGGTGCTGCTGAATAAGTGAGCCTCCTGTGTTGTTAAAGGGATTTTTTTTTTCTATGAGGCAGTCACATTTTGCCTCCCTCCTACAGCATCAAAGCAATGTTGGTGAGCTGCTCCCTAGCGATTTGTTATGACAGATGCTTTACAGCACCATTTTTTACCCTGATTACAGTTTAAAACACATGTACACTGTTAGGACTAGCATCATTTGGGTGGCCTTCCCCAATACTTTTTGCCTTCTATCTCCTGTTTTTTCTCATTCTTTTGTTGGCCATAGGAATCTGAGAACCTTACCACTGTTAACTAGTGCTAAAGAGCATGTGCATCTCCTCTAAACATTATGACATAGGTGTCGACCTGATTGGCATATTTAAAGTACTGGTAATTTCCTTGTAAAGTGGTATACCATATACTCAGGGTCTGTACTTCAAATGCTAAATGTGGGCCTGCAGCACTAATTGTGCAACCTCTATGTGTGCAGTTTACTTTTATTGGAATTTAAAACTACTTGTAGAGCTTCAAACTCCACCTTTAATTATATATGTCATCCTTAAGGTAGGCCCTGAGTAACTCTATGGGCAGGGTGCTATGTAAGTAAAATGTAGGACATCTGCCTTTATGGTTTGCACGTCTTGGTAGTGAAAAACTGGCTATTTTATTTATCACTACTGTGAGGCCAACTCCTGTCAAAGGCTAGTATTTGGAATTCCATAATACACCTTTAAGCTTTAATTCCTGGTCACAGAGGAGTAGCTTTTTCGTGTTTCGTGAGTTTGGAATGTTAATGATAAATCCTCCTTACTGGTGCAGTTGGATTTAACATTACTGTTATGGAAATATCTCATTTAGAAAGTGACAATGTCTTTGCACTTACTGTTCTATCTGCCTGACAGCCTGTCTCCAATACATGTCTGGGGTGGGTGACAGCTATTCTTTGTGCATTTACTCAAGACAGTCACAAACACAGGAGGTGAGGCTCAATTGCATTCTGAGCACTCATCTGCATTCATCTGCTTTCTGATGGGTCTTTCTTTGGAAGGAGGAATGGGAGGGACTAACACTTACACTTCAATAGGTAGTGTCCTGTCCACACACAAAGCATTGGTTAACCACCCACAGGCAGCCTGGCAGACAGGGCCGGGTTAACAGGTATCCTTGTGCACTTCAGAGACCTTCTTTGAAGTCACCCCCTACATTATAGCCACTTTGGGGTACTAGTGTTGGGTCTCTGATCCCCTAAAATCAGACAATTCTGTATCTTGAACTGAATCTCTGTCAGAAGGACTGCTGTGCTGCTTAAAGCCTGGACTGCTTTTCTGGAAGGACTGCTTTTCTGCTTGTTGCCCTGTTTCCAGCTAATTCCTGACTCTGCTGAAGGACAGCTGCATTCTGCCTCCACTCCAAGTGATCTCTAAGGGCTTGCCTCCTGTTTTCTAAAGTCTCAGGGACACATGCGACTTACTACAAATCTGCTGGTGCTGCTGGACTCTGCCCACTGTGAGTCCTACTCTTTCCTGAGGCACCTCTCAAAGTTCTGGGGCTCAGAAGTGGGTTCTGCTGCTGTTTTGCTACAAAACCTTCGCATTGTTACAACTGCGCTGGTCAGAATTGACGCATTGCCCTTTGATACCGACGCAGAGACTGTTCAACAGCAGCAGTTCTACAGCCTGTGCACACTGATGATGCACCGCCTTCACTTCAGTGAAGCTCAATGACGACGCAGTGAAAAAGACCGATGAATCGTGCCCTCAGCATCGATGCTTTGCACCATCCAAGGTACTCTCTCAGTGGGCCTAGCGTGGGTCTTGTAGCCCACCTGCCCTACATCGCTGTTTCCTGGACTTTGGATTTGCACCGTTCCCCCAGGATCTTAAGTAAGCTTTTGACCGCTAGGGACTTCTAAGCACTATTTTTGCATTTAATCTTTAAATATTAATATCTCGACTTCTACTGATTGGATGTTTGTCGTTTTGGTCTTGTTTTGCTGAGATAAATATTCTCTATGTTCCTAGACGTTTTGTGGGGTATTCATTATGTTACTGTGTGTGTTGCATAAATACTGTACATAATGTCTCTAAGCTCTGTGCCAAGCTACCAGAGGGTGAGTACAGGTTATCCATCATTTAGTGTGTATCTATGTTATCCTGACTAGAGTGGAGGTTCCTACCTGGGTGCATACCTCAGCCAACCAGGAACCCTATTTCTAACATACACATATTATGGTAGCACTCAGACAAAGCAGCACTTAACCTTTCACAGGAGTGTTCCTACAGGGAAACAACCTTTACAACGCAACTTTTACAACGCACTACCATTACAACAAAACTTTTACAACGCAACATCCATTACAACGCATGCATTTACAACGCAACCATTACAATGCATGACACTACAACGCCCACCACTACAACGCATGCCATTACAACGCAGTCATTACAACGCATACCATTACAACGCATAACATTACAACACATAGTACCCTTACACTATCCAACACTTACCCTACTGTTGCACCCCCTGGAGTTAGAATGGTAATTTTTACCCCTACACTATCCAACACTTACCCTACTGTTGCACCCCATGGAGTTGGAAAAGTAATTTTTACCCCTACACTATCCAATACTTACCTTACATGCAATGTAATGTTATGCGTTGTAATGGTATGCGTTGTAAATGTAGTATGCGCTGTAGTGGAATGCGTTGTAAAGGTAGTTTCAAAGATTTCGTTGTAATGGCATGCGTTGTAATGGTATGCGTTGTAATGGATCTTGCCGTGTAAAAAATGTGTTGTAAAGGTAGGCGTTGTAAAAGTATGCATTGTAACGTCATACATCCGTTCCTACAGGCTGCCTTCAGTAAGGCCTCATAGCATAGAAGTAGATATATGTATATATGTCTATTGTCTTGATATTTTTATGTTGCAAACCTAGCTAGGTAACAATGAGGTGTTGTACATAACTCAGTGTATTGGGCGAGGATCTACAAGACTGTACATCAAGTGGGGATTGCACAAATATATTTCTAATATTCGTTAACTAATTGTAGCCTTATTCATGTGCGATCTGTCAGAACCAATATTTAGTATACCAGTATCACATTCATGTTAGCTATAAAATCCAGTATGGTTTCAACATTTAAAAGTCAAAATCAGCTTAATGATCAGTGCCATACATATAATAAAAACCATAGTGTCAGCTTGTAACTTATTCACACTTGGTAATATATTGATACACTTAGGTGCTTCCTCTTCCAGTCGTTATTTAGCGTTCCGGTATTGATCGGTGTTCAATGAGTGAAACTCCTTTCATTTAAGAGTTACCTTGATCCGGCTTGCACTGAGTTAATGACCTTAAATCATTGCGTTTCACTTCAATTAAAACTGAAAGTAACGGTTCCGAGTGGTGCTGTCTTGAAGTGCTGCAGAATACGGGGCAGGAATCTCTAATCCGTACTTCAGCGACAGCACGGCACACACCCTCGAGTCAGGCCGCTGGCCCCAAAGCCAAACGTCTGACTACAGGCTATATAAAGCTATACCAATCAAGAAGCATGCCATTCTTTAAAAAAATTAGTATGGAAATTCTATTTACATCTTTATTTGCTCTCTTATTAGTTAACTTCTTTATGGCTAAATATAAAATAAATTGATTTACTAAAAGCAAACCCATTAAATAGAAAATAAAAATGAGGATCTTGACTATGTAATCTCTGTGGTCAATGTGCCTCGATGCCACAGCCCACCCAATCCTATGCTCAATTCCTTCCTCATAGAGAGCATTGTCGTAAAATGATGTATATAAACAATTTTGACAATTTGGTGCACGAAAGTAATGGGTTCGGGCTATTCTAAAAGATATGCTTACCAGCACGGAAGCACTTTATGGCAGATAGCTAATGATACCGACGTGAATGGAGCACTTAGTGCAATAACTGTCCTGAAACTTACGGCAATTTACTGCATTGCCAATGTTTCGTGCTAAAGTAAACCTGCAACAAGATGATCAATCAAATAACTTTTTGGTAAGAAACTGATGGATGGTTATAAGCTGAGATCAGCAGTTTCAATCGTCTTTTTTCACAGAATGACTGCATCTAAACGTATTTGTATCTGTTTTAGTAAACCCAGACACCTTTTGTGTATGATTCATATTTTAGAGAAATAAAAATAAAATACACATAAATAAATTTTAAGTGATCTGTGATGCAAGAAAGAAAACTCTCATGTTTTTGCAATGAAGATATTTTTCTTCCACAAACATACATTATCCCATGATGGTAAGAAGTGGAGGATCTCTAAATTACCTACAAATACAATAACAATTAATCAGTCAGAATGTTTATATCTGCTTTCATTCGAGCATGAACGAGTGTGGAAGTGTGGAACTTGAGAAGTGTGGAACTTGAGAAGCCTACATTCACAAATCAAAAACAAATTTGATATTGCTTGGAGGTATCATTGATAGATGACAAAAATTATAATTTCACTTCTGTATTTATACCTGTACTAGCAGCCCGTCCTGACGTTGGCCGGGTATGAATTGCTGCCGGCCAGTAGTATATTGTTTTGTAGGATTTCGTTTTGATAGCATTTCTTATCTGTGACAGGCCTGTGAAACGCTCCGATTCACAGTGCACTGATGATGCACTTAAGAGTGCGCGTTCAGTAGTGTGTGAACTCGAGTTTCCCTACTTTATTTTTCTTTGCAATATTATATAGCGCGAACTCCACAACATGGCATGAGCACAATTTACATTACAGAAGAACACATTCATTTTTCAAATCGGTGGTGATAAATATGAGTATGTTGCTGGAGATGTGGGCCGCCGTGCCACCAATGTACTTACCGGGGGAGGGTAAACACCCATTATTCCGCAACTTTCTTTCCGCATACCATCACTCCGCATAGTTTCATTACGAAAGTACCATGACTCCGCAACGCCATTACAACGCATGGCATTACATTTTATATGCTTTTACCACGCATATAATTAAAACGAAATTCGTTGTAAAAGCATGAATGGTAAAAGCATGTTTTTTTATGTTTGGATAAGGTAAGTATGGATATAGGGGTATATGTTTTGGGGTACTGAGGTATATGTTTTGGGGTGTTTGGGTATTTTAAGGGTTCAGATATAGTTTTGGGTTACAGGGGTAGTTTTAGAGTTTAGGGATAGGTATGGGTTTTATGGTACAGTGGCATTTTTAGGGTTCAGGGCTAGGTTTGGGTTTTGGGGTATAGGGGTATTTTTAGGGTTCAGTGGTAGGTTTGAGTTTTGGGGTACAGGGGTATTTTACGGGTTCAGGGCTAGTTTGGGTTTTGGGGTACAGGGGTATATTTAGAGTTCAGGGCTAGGTTTGGGTTGTGGGGTACAGGGGTATTTTAGGGTTCAGGGGTAGGTTTGGGTTTTGGGGTACAGGGTTGTTTTATGGTTCAGGGCTAGGTTTGGGTTTTGGGTACAGGGGTATTTTTAGGGTTCAGGGCTAGGTTCGGGTTTTGGGGTATAGGGGTATTTTTAGCGTTCAGGGCTAGGTTTTGGTTTTGGGGTACAGGAGTATTTTGGGGTTCAGGGCTAGGTTTGGGTTTTTGGGTACAGGGGAATTTTTAGGGTTCAAGGGTAGGTTTGGGTTTTGGGGTACAGGGGTATTTTAAGGGTTCAGGGCTAGGTTTGGGTTTTGGAGAGCAGGGGTATTTTAGTGTTCAGGTGTAGCTTTGGGATTTGGGGTACAGGGGTATTTTTAGGGTTCATGGCTAGGTTTGGGTTTTGGGGTACAGGGGTATTTTTAGGGTTATGGGGTAGGTTTTGGGTTTGAGGTACAGGGGTATTTATAGGGTTCAGGGCTAGGTTTGGGTTTTGGGGTACAGGGCTATTTTAGGGTTTAGGGATAGGTTTGGGTTTTGTGGTACAGGGTATATTTATAGGGTTAAGATGGAATAGTGTTTAAGGGTGTTGGGGTATTTTAAGAGAGCGGGATGGACACCCGGAGCTGGAATGTACAGAACCTGGGAAGAAAAAACAATGAAATATTGGGCACAACGCTCGCTTTTTTTCCCCGTATTCCCACACTCTGCACACGCCTACGCCCCCAGCACACGCCCACAGCACACGATATGAGACATGGCATGAAGGGCGGAACGTACCACACGTCCCCAGCGTTTGTCATGCCCCTAGCACACGCCCACAGCACAACTCAGACACGCCCACAAGGGGCTTCTTTGCTGGCACGGTTCTTTTACCTTTTAAATGTATTTGATAGGCGTTTGCATAGCCTATGTCCTTCTGCTGCAACTGCCCTTTCCAACACTGTATTGGGTGTTGTGATTGGTGCTGTGGTTCCTGAGATTACCCGCCTCAAAGGTTTGGGCTCTCTCTTTATAATATTAGTATAGATTCAATAAAATACAAACTCTTTTAAAAAGATATGCTCTCCATTCATCATAACAATTCAATCCATTACATAATATACATTTAGGTAGTTATATGCAAAACAGCAGAGGACACACGAGGTTGTGTATTGGAACATAGCAATGGACAAAACACAATGAATAGAGTTTTGAAATAACTTTTCATCGCGTCTTCCACTGATAAGTAAAAATATTTTTAACATGTGAGCACTTCCATTATATCAAACACTATTTATAAAACCTCCTTTATGTATTTTTATATGCCACTGCTCCGTGGACAACTATAAATTTGAAAAACTACCCAAATCATGAAATAAATCAGTTATCATTACTACCAAATTATAGAGCCTGAAAATGGCCTGCTGATAAACTAACTTATGAAAATGAAATAGAGCTAGAAGGACAAATTATAGTTCGGACTCAAACAAGTAAAAATGTGTATGAAAGCTAAAAACTGAATAAAATGCTTACATCCAACAAAATCCATTGGTCTGCTAACTTTAAGCAAAGTCGCAAAAGGCCTCAGTGAATTCAAAGAAGGGCTACCAAATGAAGTACTTTAAATAAAAGCTTTGACTCTGAATGAACTGAAGTCAAGGGCTATAAACAAATTTGGTATTCATTCTAGCACACTTCCTGTTAATATTCATTTTGCTACCCATCTTGGTAAGGACGGAACACATTTATCAATGCACGAATTTCAAGAAAATGTTAGTTTGTGAGCAAACCCCTACCCCACATCCTGTTTAATCGCCTTTTCGGTACTCACCCTAAAATAATAGACTGCAGACAAAGGACAATTGACCAATAAATAATTCAATGTATTCCATTCATACTTAAAAGATAAAAAATACTGTTGTAATCACAAAAGACAAATAGTCTATACAAAAGCTTCTGGAACACATACACATACGGCATCATTATTGCAATATTTCAGGTCACTGAACAACAATGAGCTACCCTTGTTCCATAAGGTTCGGGCTGACAAAGAATAATGGGGCCCAAGGCCTTTCAACCCATTGTTTTTTTATGTCCATCCAAATAGAAGTAAAGACTTTTGACTTTTCAGAACTTAAGGATGGAAGAAAGCTGACATTGGGCAAGGCTGAGCGCTAAAATAGCGCGTGCTGCCATTATGGCGGTCAGACCTGTCCCGGGGTGAAAAGGAAGAGGTGGGAGCACTCCCACCTCCCCCAAGAGCATCCAATATGCGGCATTCGGTGGAGCGTGAACCGGACATAGGTGTACAAGGGTGAGAGTCCGACCGGTTGAGACTGGCCTGGCCCGTGCACCCCTTAAAAGGGGGAGTGGGGAGCAGAACAATCTCTTGTTCCTTTGAATCCCACGGGCACTGCACCCGGGCCACCAGCGGCCCGTAATTTATTTTCCTTTTCTCATTGCAGGTCTGATCAGCTGTTTTTGGATCGGAAGAGGAGAGAGGGAGTCGCGGATTCATGGAGGCATTGACACATGGTCGACTCCTGGAGCCATTCAGCGGAGGTTGTTGCGCGTCTAGAGAAAGCCGATCGTGGTCTGGGGTCTCAGAGGGGAGCCGGTAAGTGCGTTTGTGGCACCAGGCTGCAGCTTCCAGCTGCTGGTGTATGCGGGGAATGAAGTGCTGTTTTCGAGACGCTTATCTCAAAGGGGAGCTGGTAAGTAATGGCCTGGAGCCCTTTAAAACGTTAACTCCAGTGAGACCGAACTCCCAAAATGCTTGGCAACATGAGCGCCATCGTTGTGTAGTGATTTCTGTATTGCCTCTTCTTTACTGTTATTATTAGTCAGAACGGGATTACTGTTATGTGCCAGGCTTTGCTCTCAACTCTCGAGCCCGTGCTGCCCTCAGGAAAGTAGACTGATGCGCATACGTACAGCGCACAATATTCACGCGGGAGAGTTGGAGCATGTGCTTTCAGCTGGCGTGCACTTGTAGCATTTTACTTTTACTGGGGCAGAGCGTAGGGACAGCAGCTTATGAAATATTCTTGAAGGGTACTGTAAGGCTCTAGGCGCACCATGTGCAGAATGGTGGCAATACACCCATAATGCAATTAGTACTTTGTGTCTGTGAGACAAAAATCTGCTAGGTGCTCTGGCTCAGTTGGTTAAAGCGCCGGTCTAGTAAATTGGGGATCCGGAGTTCGGATCTCAGCAGAACCTTGGTTTGTAAACAAGTTCCTTGTATAATTTCCCGAATGTGCCGGTGACAGAGAACTTTCTGAATGTCTCCATCTTAGACTGACGTTTGAGTCGGATTTGTGGAGGAGTTTACTTTGGTGGGCAAGTACGGGCCAAAGTACTGCACAAACGCAAACCTGTCTGTCAATTAGTCTTGTTTGGATACAATTGCATATTTTCAAATTTCTGAATATATTGTAATATATTTTCACAGCCATTAAGTCACAGCGTTTGTTGTTTTTATAACCCAGCAACACAATCTTCATGTGATACTGTCATTTCTTTTGTGAGACTTGTTTTTTAATGTATTCTTCTTTTGTAATGGTTTTTGTTAACCTAAAAACAATAAATACATTACTGTTAAAACTTAGGCTGCAGCATCAACATTATCGGCGCCATCTTGCCCCTTTTCGAGCCCATTCGTGCGCGTAAGCGGCAGCCATTTTGAGTACCATGGCCTCTCTGCCCATCGTTGATAGCCAGCGCGTCTCTCTCTCCTGACCTCGCAAAGCATCCCCCCCGCACGCTGACAGCCCCCGCTCTCACATGCCTTGGGTCATAAACCCCTCTTCAGCGCAGCTCTGCCTCGGAACCCCATCCTGTTCCCAGCGCAACACCTCCCTCCATTCCTTTCATGGTCCCGGATCCTTTGATAAAACCCCCTTTCCTTTGTGCCCGTTTGTCTTACTCGTTCCCAGGCCGCCACCTGGCCCTGCGGATACTGTTTATTGCCCCCCCCCTGTACAGTAGGAAGCTTCCCCCATCAAAGGATCCACGAGTTGATCAAAGCCCCCATCCCATGAGATCCGATCAACCACATACATTCCGTGAATCGGCGGAATGTCCAGCTGCGCGATAATCATCACCTGTTGTGACCGGGGTGGGGACTTCAACTGTAAATGAGTGTGGGAACGGGCCTGAAGCGGGGATTCCGAGGATGTCTTTCCATACATCAAAGTGGTGACAGAGATGTGTTTAACGTAATAAAACAATAAACTTGTGTATAAGAGGCCAGGCCTCAGAGATGCGGTTAGAGCACCTCGAGAAGATACCCTGTTGTCTGATTTGATGTGTTCTGCTCCGTCGGAATAAACTTCTGTTTCCTGCCTCCCAGTCTCCAGCGCCTGCCTCTTTGTTTGGTAACTTAAGTGGGTATAGAGGCGGTTTACGCCGGGCAACTCTGAAAAAGGTCAACGGCCCTGCCTTTTTCCACAATTGGCGTCCCAAACATGGGGCCCATCAGCGACTCGTGGATCCAGTGGGAGAGGTCCCGACGACAGAGTGAACGACTGCAACGATCGGGAGAGCTCCTGTCCGATAGACCCTTGTCTGACAGCCGATCATCCGAACTTCACTGGTTCCGAACAGACCTCTCTCGAGTGATCTACGGTCCTGACTGGGAACCATCAGGAGTGCCGCGAGGATCACGAAGAATAGAGGACGATCGGGCGCTGGATTCGGAAGACAAGAAACTGTCCATGCGGTCCGGGTAAGGTCGTGTAAACACGACAAATTGCGAAATGATTGTTTGATTGTTTGGAAAATACTAGTATTACTCTTTTGTTGATTTGTTTGGAGATTCACTGTCTGCAAACGGAGAAACAACAGGCTCTCTCTTTGCAAGCAGTGAAGGATAGGTAACGCAGACTTTTGTCCCCATTGTAATCCGTCGTGCCTATCTTTTCTCCCCCACTGATTGATTGTTTGACCTGAACTGTTGTTCGCGGATTGTTTTCTGGAGATTCTCTGTCTGCAAACAGGAAAGAACAGGTTCTCTCTTTGCAGGTAGTGAAAGGGTAGGTAACGCAGACTTTTGTCCCCGTTGTAACCCGTCGTGCCTACTTATTCTCCCCATTGATTGTTTGATTGACCGAACATTGACTGTTCGATATTGGTTCTTTTGAGGTATTCACCGCCTGCAAACAACGAAGAATAGAAATATTCTGTCTAGTCTTTGCACGCAGTGATAAGATAGGTAGTGCAGACTTTTGTCCCTATTGTAATCCGTCATGCCTGTCTTATCCCCACTGATTGGTAGCCTGTTTAGCCCGGACCGCTTATTAGAGATGAACCATCCGGCTCCACTGGAAGGCACCCCTAATAAGGACATGTTCATGAAGCATGGATTGACCGCTATAGCGTATAGCAAGCTGTGGCGTAAATATACGAAAAAGTATCGAGAAAGTCAGTGGCCACTGATAGGGTCCTTTGATGAAGATAAAATAAGCGCGCTAGAAACAGCCCTTGGGAAACACAAGACAACGCCCACTATGCTTGATAGTCTTGGCATGTGGCGCAAAGAAACCGAACAGCGTAAAAAGAGAAATGAGAGTAGGTTGGGAAAAGAGCTGCGAAAGGCAGCCCACCTAGCTGCTAAGAAACTAGAAGAAGAGATTAAGGAAAGAGAGGAAGCCAAACAGAAACCAGAGGTAGAAACATCAAACCAGTGTCCGGTTAGAACGCCCTCTACGCTCTATCCTGAATTGCCCTTGAAACAACGGGCCAACGATGATCTTTTGTTAGGTCCTCCGATCATCTACATGCCCCCTCCATACGCCCCTTCCCAACCCTTAGCACAGCACCCGCTACCCCCAAGCACAAACGAGAGTAGCGCCACAGCTTCGGCCCCCATGGCCTCTGTGCCGGCCGAACTCCTTGTATTAGATACTACACAAGCGACAACGTTAGGCGACCCTGAGACCCGAAAGGCTGGTTCCGCAAGAACAAACAGATTAAGCAAGGATGAGCGAGCAGGGATTGACAAGATAGCGAGGACATTGGTAGAAAGAAAGGAAGGTGAAGAGTACATAACGGATATGTTCAACTCGTATGCAGGGAGTCACAGACGACATTTTACCGTACAACTGTGTTATCATGTCTTGAACGCATACGAGGACCGATATCGAGACAAAGGTCCCGAGAGCCTAACGACTCTGTACAGGAAGGTCGATATCGGGGATGAGGGTGAGTGTGATGTGACGGACCTCCTTACGCGTACGCTTGAGGTTTTCCGCCACCTCACTGAACAGGGATCGGAAGCTAAACCCACGACAACCGTAGCAACCGAACCACAAACTGAGCGATCTAACGCCATGATGCCAATAAGAGAGGCTGCCCCTTACTGGGTTCCTCCACGAGGTGAAGGAACTAACGATGACGTCAACCACAAAGATGCAAGAGGGAGGGTAGTGTACAACTGGGTCTACCAGCCATGGGATTGGCAAGATATTCTGACGTTCCGGAAATCTCTGCCTGATCTACGTAAAAACCCCACTGCCTTCTATACTGAATTAGGTACAGCCCTAGGTTCAACCATTATGACCCTGGCTGACATCGACTTGTTTTTCGGGTTATGTCTACCAGCTGATGTGTGGAAGCAAATCCGGAAAGTCGACCACCTTGAGCTGTTTGGACATACCTGGTCACAACTCGATGGCATAGATAGACAACGGGAACCTGGACAGAAACCTTTGAAATCCATTTTAGACCTCCCAGATAAAATCGTACAGAAATTGAAAACCCTGATTCCAGAAAAGAAAGTGGACTGGTCGATAGTAACGGCTTGTCGTCAGAAACCCCAGGAGGATGTATCGGACTACTTCTCCCGGTTTGAAACGGTGTTCTCCGATTACAGCGGCCAGGACATGACCACTGCAACCGGACACCATCTGTTTGTCCAGAATTATGTTAAGGGTTTGTCACCAGAGGTCTCCCAGAAACTGCAGGCCAGCGAGAGTAGTTGGGCAGCCTCCAAACCTGCGGCTATCCTTCAGATGGCCCAATATTACGAACACCAGAAAAATGAAAACGATAGAGCAACAGAGAAAAAGAAGAAAGACTTGAAAGAGAGGGTGATGATTGCACAACTGCAAGGGGTGACTATAGGACGAGACCAATACAAAGGAAACTATCAGACGAATGTCCCTAAGACCGCACCTCCCAAAGACCGCACCTCGGCTCCCCACATTGGACGTACAGACATTAGAGAGGACCAGTGTGCTTTCTGTAAGGGATCCGGCCATTGGAAATCCCAGTGCCCGGTTCTTTTGGAAATAATCAGAAATAGGGACCCCAAGGAAGTAGCAAGCGGACCGAGAAATAGGGGACAGCAACGAGGGCCCACAAATGACACGACTAACGATAGATCAAGCAGACCAAATACATTTGACCGACCCAGACAGAACCAGTGCCAGCAATCTGACTACGACGATGTCCACGACTTTGCATAGGACTGCCAAGGGCAAGGGAGGGATCCAGTCGAGCTCTATGTTGACCAGCAAGGCCCTTATGTCACTGCTAAGGTCCTGGGTACAAAGTCTCCATTTCTGGTAGACACTGGCGCAACACGTAGTGCATTATCTAAACGACTGATTCCAAGGGCACCCTTGTCTGGCTCACTTATAACATCGACAGGTTTCGGTGGAACACCCTCCACTAACCCTTTGTCCGCTCCGATCCTCTTCGACTTAGAAAACAACACCACTGACACCATGTTTTTGCTTTCCTCCAATAGCCCTGACGCCATTATGGGACTTGACTTACTGAAACACTTCCGAGCGACCATTAGATGTTCCCAAGACGGAGTTCGAGTTTTCCTATACGACAACCCCGTTCTGCTTAGACATTGCCCTTCCCGACGCATGTTTTCCATCACTGACGCTGACACATCCCTGCTTGACACTCTGCCTCCGTATCTGTGGGCCAAGACAGATTCGGACGTAGGGCGCATGATGATTGACCCAGTGCACATTACTGTCCGACCGGACGCGATACTCCCAAAACTTCCACAATATCGGATATCGCCCGAGGGCGAGAAGGCATTGGTAAAGATTATTCAGTCACTGATAGACGCAGGAGTGGTAGAGAAAGTGGTTAGCAACGTTTGCAACAGCCCTATCTTGCCCATCATCAAGAAACAAGGAGAGGGAGATGAGAAAGCATACCGCTTCATCATTGACCTTCGAGGGATCAACAAAGTGGTTGTACCCCAGAACCCCGTGGTCTCAGACATCACCACTATCCTGACTTTGATTCCTTCTACTGCCACCACCTTCACTGTCATTGACCTCAAAAATGCATTTTTCTCTATCCCCATCCACCCAGACAGCCGATATCTCTTCGGCTTCACCCTAAAAGCCCGCTCATATAGGTTCTGCCGAGCACCCCAAGGCTACACGGAAAGCCCCAGCATCTACAGCCAGGCCCTCAAGAGACAACTAGATCAAGTCCAGTTACCCGATGGAGTGGTGTTAGTACAATACGTCGATGACATCCTTTTGGCAGCTGACACCACTCCACTAGCAGTCACAGCCACCATTCAACTCCTGCACTTCCTTGCGGAAAATGGCCACAAGGTTTCCAAAAAGAAGTTGCAATTCTGCCAACCCCAGGTCACTTACTTAGGCCACCTCCTGTCCAAAGACGGAAGGAAACTCACTCCCGACCGGATCCAAACCATTCTCGACACCCCTGTCCCTAAGACTCAGAAACAGGTTCGCTCCCTACTAGGCCTCACCTCCTTCTGCCGACAGTGGTTACCAAACTTCAGCCTCATTGTGAAACCGCTGCTTTCTCTGCTAGCCAAAGATGTCCCTCTCCCCCTCCCTTGGACCACTGAATGCCAATCCTCCTTCACGGAATTACGAGATGCCCTTTGTTCGGCCCCTGTCCTAGGTACCCCCGATTACACAAAACCCTTCTCCCTTTACACTCACGAAAGGGAGGGGTGCGCTTTATCTGTCCTGACCCAGTCCATTGGCCCAAAGCAACGACCGTGCACTTACTTCTCTGCCACTCTTGACCCTGTAGCCAGAGCCTTACCTGCCTGCCTTCGAGCTGTAGCTGCCGCTGCTATCTCTATCCGACAGAGTGAGGGGATTGTACTCTCGAATTCCCTCACGGTACTAGTACCCCATGCAGTTGACACCCTCCTGAACCAGACCAAGACACAACACCTGACGAGTGCACGACTGACTGGATACGAACTGACTCTGCTTGCACCCCATATCACCCTGAAAAGATGCACCACCCTGAACCCAGCAACTCTGTTACCCCTACCAGAGAATGATCCCGATGCGCCCCCTGTACACGACTGTGTGACCCTCACGGACGAACAGACTAGAAGTAGAATTGACCTCAGAGACACGGCTTTTCCTGACCCCGACGGAGAGCTGTGGGTGGACGGCTCTTGCATCAAACTCCCCGATGGCACCACTTCAGCTGCCTATGCAGTCACCACGGCTCGAACTGTAGTCGAGACAGCCCGCATCACGCAACGATCTGCTCAGGCAGTGGAACTGATTGCCCTGACACGAGCCTGCATCCTAGCAGCCGGAACGACAGCGAACATTTACACCGACAGCCAGTACGCCTTCGGGGTGGTTCACCATTTTGGGCTCCTTTGGAAGGAAAGGGGATTCTTGACCTCACACGGCACTCCCATCTTACATGGAGATTTAGTCTCCGCCTTGATCGAAGCTGTCCTTCTCCCCAAAAGACTTGCGGTCATCAAATGCCAGGCACACAAGAAGGTGACAGACATTATTGGACAGGGAAATGCACTAGCTGACATCACTGCTCGAACGACAGCTGAAAATAGGACGACGACACGTATGTACGTGACCAGGTCACAAGCAGAAAAATGGACCGACGCTAGGGACACTATTAGAGACATTCAAATGGCTAGCACACAACACGAATTGACTGAATGGGCACGGGTGGGATTAAAAGACGACGAAGGCTGCTGGCGGACAAAAGACACAAACAAATGTTTGCTACCTGACTCATACCTGATTCCCATACTGACTATGGCACACTCCCCTGCTCACATAGGATCAGCCCCCATGATTGAACTTGTCTCCAGAGTTTGGCACAATGATAAAATCACAGACTCCGCCAAACGTCTGGTCCAACAATGCTTGGTATGCCTGCAACATAACCCCGGGAAAGGAACTGTGGTACCCCGGGGAGGGTTTGGGGTCCTAAATCACCCGTTTGAAGTCCTGCAGATGGACTACATCCAGCTAGACAGATGCCAAGGCCTGAAATATGTACTTGTTGTGGTGTGTGCATTTAGCAAGCAGGTGGAGGCATACCCAACCCGTGACAACACTGCTATGGCCACTGCAAAAGTACTGTTAAAAGAATTCTTCCCTCGCTACGGCCTTTGTCGAATTTATATGGAGCGACAATGGCCCCCATTTCATAGCCGAAGTCATCCAGCTCATCTTAAAGGGGCTGGGTATCAAGCAGAAGTTCCACGCAGTCTTCCACCCCCAGTCTGCTGGACTTGTCTAACGACACAATGCCACATTAAAACTAAAATTGGCCAAGATAGTGGCTACCACAGGACTGAAATGGCCAGACGCTCTCCCCCTGGCATTGCTATCGATGCGTTCCACCCCCACCAAACACCACTTGACACCTTACGAGGTCGTTTTCGGCCGACCCATGAGCGTCTGGTCTGCACCAAAACCGACTTCCATTCATGACGTCCCGGACGTCCTAATGTCTGATTATTTTATAAGTTGACTGAAACTCTGTCTGTCATTCATCAGCAGGTGCAGCAGGCCATCCCCGATGCTTCCAGGGGTCCGGGCCACGACATCCAACCGGGGGATTATGTACTAATCCGAAATTTTCAACGGGCGAAGAGTTTGGAACCCCGGTGGACGGGCCCCTGGCAAGTACTGATCACCACCCGGACGGGTCTTCGAGTGGAGGGGAAACGGCACTGGCTGCACGCGCACCACTGCAAAAAGGTCTCCTCGACCTTGGCCACAACAGAAAGCATCGACAATCAGGAAGAGCTCCTGAACAAGGACCGACCATCACTGAACTGCTATCCTGATACCGAGGCACTTGAACTTGCAAAATTCCCTGATCCCACTGTGCCATCCAGAGAAGGGTATTTCCTGCGTCGAAAGGAGGGAGCTTCGGCTAAGTAGACCACGGACTAAGTTAAATCTCAGAACGGTGACCTAAACACCACCAAGGGTCACCCGGAGAGAAGCTAAACGAAGTCTGTGGTTCTGCCCGCTACCGAGCACCTTGAAGATGATGGAAGCGCCAGATAAGAAGATGATGGAAGCGCCAAATAAGAAGATGATGGAAGCAACTGGAAATACCCACTACAGAAACCCAAAAACAGACAGACTCCACAGCTCAAAGACAATTGCACTTTTCATCACAATCCTTTTCTGCTTTCTCCTCATGACCACACTCTAGATTGTGGAAGAGAATGCACCTGCTCATGAAACATTCCTGACCACTGCTCAGCCTACCACCATGAAGGAACATTATCTGATTTCGCTCTCTCCTCAACTCAGAGAGAGGCGAAAGGAGTTTTGGAATAACTCCTTTGTACAGCTGCTGCACCAGCACAATCTTGCCACCAATGCCACCAACTGTTGGATCTGTGGGTTGCTACCCCACGCCACTGGACATTCAATACCTTTCATCCCTTCACCCTTCTCAATTCACGGCTCCTGCCTTGCTTGGCTGATCCTCCTGCAAGAAAGCTATAAGGACAATGCCACCTGCAGCAAAACAATGACGCATTTCTTTCTTGAGGTCTGGCGAAACCAAACCAAGACTCACTTCTGCCCGCAGACCTCCAACGACTCTATCCACATGGACATCCCTGCTAAAGAACGAATTGAAATGCAGGTGTTCAACAATCCAACCAGACCCACCTTCTCCTACCTACGGAAACGAACGGCTGCCACCCTGACTGTGGCTCTATCTGTCATCAACGTCACAGGCCACATGTGCATAGAAGGGCTTGGGACACAGCTGGTAGGCCGCAGTGCTTGCCGTTTTACCAGAACTTTGGACTCCACCGATCCACCTTCCTTCGTATCGTCTCCAAACATGTACTTCGTCTGCGGCACAAAGGCTTACACCTGGCTCCCCAAAGGCTGGGGGGGCACTTGTTTCATCTCCTTCATCCTTCCTCCGACGTATGTGGCTCCAGCGAATCACCATAGACAAAAATGAGCCAAGGACATTGAACAAGCCGACTCAACAGGAGCACAGTTCCTCGATGCTATGAAGGGACTTGTTCCGCTCTGGGGCCCGATGGCAAACAGCCGTGCCATCCGACATCTGACTCAGGCAGTCGAGACAACAATGAACATCACAGCTGGTATCCTTGCTAACAACACCGCCGAGCTTCAAGCGGTCCGCTTGGTGGCTCTCCAGAACCGCCTTGTCCTAGATGTGGTTCTTGCGGACCGTGGTGGAGCATGCCGCATTATTGGGTCCAGCTGCTGTACATATATACCGGACAATTCACCCTCAGTGTACAAGGCCATCGAACATCTCCACAGACTCTCTTCAGAAGTCCACCAGGAGCAGGAAAAATGGTCGCTTGGTGGATGGTTCTGGAGTACTGTTAAGAACTGGGGCTGGAGACTGTTTACCATTATCCTGATTCCTGTAGTTGTAATATGTGGTCTATGCTTAGGAATTCAATGCCTGCCACCTCTGTGTTCATTATGTACGAATTGTATTTGCCCTAAGACTGTGGACTTTGGAAATGAACGCATGGGAGCATTGTATGATGCAGAGGTTAGGAATTTAATGAAGATCGATATCGAGTAGGCAAGCTGGCTAGATATGTTGAAAAGGGAGGACTGTTAAAACTTAGGCTGCAGCATCAACATTATCGGCGCCATCTTGCCCCTTTTCGAGCCCATTCGTGCGCGTAAGCGGCAGCCATTTTGAGTACCATGGCCTCTCTGCCCATCGTTGATAGCCAGCGCGTCTCTCTCTCTCCTGACCTCGCAAAGCATCCCCCCCTCGCACGCTGACAGCCCCCGCTCTCACATGCCTTGGGTCATAAACCCCTCTTCAGCGCAGCTCTGCCTCGGAACCCCATCCTGTTCCCAGCGCAACACCTCCCTCCATTCCTTTCATGGTCCCGGATCCTTTGATAAAACCCCCTTTCCTTTGTGCCCGTTTGTCTTACTCGTTCCCAGGCCGCCACCTGGCCCCGCGGATACTGTTTATTGCCCCCCCCTGTACAGTAGGAAGCTTCCCCCATCAAAGGATCCACGAGTTGATCAAAGCCCCCCCACCCCATTAGATCCGATCAACCACATACATTCTGTGAATCGGCGGAATGTCCAGCTGCGCGATAATCATCACCCGTTGTGACCGGGGTGGGGACTTCAACTGTAAATGTGTGTGGGAACGGGCCTGAAGCGGGGATTCCGAGGATGTCTTTCCATACATCAAAGTGGTGACAGAGATGTGTTTAACGTAATAAAACAATAAATTTGTGTATAAGAGGCCAGGCCTCAGAGATGCGGTTAGAGCACCTCGAGAAGATACCCTGTTGTCTGATTTGATGTGTTCTGCTCCGTCGGAATAAACTTCTGTTTCCTGCCTTCCAGTCTCCAGCGCCTGCCTCTTTGTTTGGTAACTTAAGTGGGTATAGAGGCGGTTTACGCCGGGCAACTCTGAAAAAGGTCAACGGCCCTGCCTTTTTCCACATTACTTACTTACTTACCATGTGATACTGTCCAGAAATGTTATACTACTTCCTAGCCTTCTGAAATGTAGTCACCCGAAAGACAGTATATCTAGCAGGTCAGTACTCCAGGTCACCAGGGTACCCCCAGATCTTGGAACATAAAACATGCTTTCGACAAGTGTGAAAAGGGGTGAAGTATAGGGAGCAGGCAGGTAGGCAGCGGGAGGTAAGAAGCATTAGTACAGGGGTGACTGAGGTGCCTGATGCATTTTTGGATATATGTTTGTAGTTTGCTGGGATCTGGAGGCTGCCAGTCATTGACCTTGCTGTAGGCTCTAAAGGGTACACGCAGAAAGTGAATATATGCATTGTTAGATTTATGGTAGGAGTGTTGTGTGTATTAGAGTTAAGGTTAGCCATGTGACATCATCTGTCTAACAACGTATCTGGAGTTTCTGCGTAATTGTACATAATGTTAATACCTAATGTTTTTTAATTTTGTAATAAATACGGCCGGGGTTACACCCCCTAATCCAAAATGGTGTGGTCTTAATACTTGCCTTGAAGGAGGGAGGGAGACCCCATCCGGACAAGGGCTGTGGGTACAAAAGGTAAAAAGGGCACTTGGGGAGTACCAGGTCATATGCTTTTGTGCATTCTCTCCTTATAAATTTAGCAAATCACACCATATACACCTCACTGTTCCTCTATATGTGTAATGATAGACATCAGGAATGCTGTTTGGTTCGCTTAAGCCTTCTATAACTAAGGCATATTAAAGTTACAATGTGAACGAGATAGAAGAAGGAGGATCACACCAGGAAACGATGGCTGTGCTAAGAGAAAGTAATGTATGGAAAAATGCAGAGAAAGTGTGGAGCCTCAAGGCACCAACAACAACCAGCTCAATGTTGAGACAGCTAAGTTGAGAATTTTTTAGGAAGGCCATGGATTAACACACAAGCCCATGCACGTCATGAGAATATCGTTGTGAAAAGCCTTCAGGAGAATCTCATCTTCAAGCCAGAAACTGGTAGGTCTCTACAGGCTAACCTGATTAAAAAGGAAATAACACAAATCTAACAGGTCTAATCAATTTTGAGAGCCCCAAAAATAGCATGACCTCCGAACTAACAACCCTCAAACTCCAGCCATCAATAACACTGCTGCAGAATTGTAAAAACAACAAGTGATGGACTGAATGTGGATCAATGTCACACACTCCCCCAGTCAAAAGATCTGGGCCCAAATCCATCGTTTTTTTGCACTCCCCACCACCCTGGGTTAGACAATGGCGATATGCAAATCAGCTCTGACCCTGTTGCCCCATGGGAACAGTCCAGTCCGAACTACAAAAGCCATGTCCTTCCCCGAATGGAATCAAGCATCCGAGGACCGGACCGGTTTCGAGGTAACACTTCTCATCAGCCCGGCTAGCTTGACTCCAAGTGGTGTGGAGTGCCTGGGACCCACGTCTGGGCATCCCCAGCGCACTTAGGGCGGCAATTGCAAAAACAACAAGTGATGGACTGAATGTGGATCAATGTCACACAGTCCTCCAGGGTCAGAGCTGATTTGCATATCGCCATTGTCTAACCCAGGGTGGTGTGGAGTGCAAAAAAACGATGGATTTGGGCCCAGATCTTTTGACTGGGGGAGTGTGTGACATTGATCCACATTCAGTCCATCACTTGTTGTTTTTGCAATTGCCGCCCTAAGTGCGCTGGGGATGCCCAGACGTGGGTCCCAGGCACTCCACACCACTTGGAGTCAAGCTAGCCGGGCTGATGAGAGGTGTTACCTCGAAACCGGTCCGGTCCTCGGATGCTTGATTCCGTTCTGGGAAGGACATGGCTTTTGTAGTTCGGACTGGACTGTTCCCATGGGGCAACAGGGTCAGAGCTGATTTGCATATCGCCATTGTCTAACCCAGGGTGGTGTGGAGTGCAAAAAAACGATGGATTTGGGCCCAAATCTTTTGACTGGGGGAGTGTGTGACATTGATCCACATTCAGTCCATCACTTGTTGTTTTTGCAATGCCGCCCTAAGTGCGCTGGGGATGCCCAGACGTGGGTCCCAGGCACTCCACACCACTTGGAGTCAAGCTAGCCGGGCTGATGAGAGGTGTTACCTCGAAACCGGTCCGGTCCTCGGATGCTTGATTCCGTTCTGGGAAGGACATGGCTTTTGTAGTTCGGACTGGACTGTTCCCATGGGGCAACAGGGTCAGAGCTGATTTGCATATCGCCATTGTCTAACCCAGGGTGGTGTGGAGTGCAAAAAAACGATGGATTTGGGCCCAGATCTTTTGACTGGGGGAGTGTGTGACATTGATCCACATTCAGTCCATCACTTGTTGTTTTTGCAATTGCCGCCCTAAGTGCGCTGGGGATGCCCAGACGTGGGTCCCAGGCACTCCACACCACATGGAGTCAAGCTAGCCGGGCTGATGAGAGGTGTTACCTCGAAACCGGTCCGGTCCTCGGATGCTTGATTCCGTTCTGGGAAGGACATGGCTTTTGTAGTTCGGACTGGACTGTTCCCATGGGGCAACAGGGTCAGAGCTGATTTGCATATCGCCATTGTCTAACCCAGGGTGGTGTGGAGTGCAAAAAAACGATGGATTTGGGCCCAGATCTTTTGACTGGGGGAGTGTGTGACATTGATCCACATTCAGTCCATCACTTGTTGTTTTTGCAATTGCCGCCCTAAGTGCGCTGGGGATGCCCAGACGTGGGTCCCAGGCACTCCACACCACTTGGAGTCAAGCTAGCCGGGCTGATGAGAGGTGTTACCTCGAAACCGGTCCGGTCCTCGGATGCTTGATTCCGTTCTGGGAAGGACATGGCTTTTGTAGTTCGGACTGGACTGTTCCCATGGGGCAACAGGGTCAGAGCTGATTTGCATATCGCCATTGTCTAACCCAGGGTGGTGTGGAGTGCAAAAAAACGATGGATTTGGGCCCAGATCTTTTGACTGGGGGAGTGTGTGACATTGATCCACATTCAGTCCATCACTTGTTGTTTTTGCAATTGCCGCCCTAAGTGCGCTGGGGATGCCCAGACGTGGGTCCCAGGCACTCCACACCACTTGGAGTCAAGCTAGCCGGGCTGATGAGAGGTGTTACCTCGAAACCGGTCCGGTCCTCGGATGCTTGATTCCGTTCTGGGAAGGACATGGCTTTTGTAGTTCGGACTGGACTGTTCCCATGGGGCAACAGGGTCAGAGCTGATTTGCATATCGCCATTGTCTAACCCAGGGTGGTGTGGAGTGCAAAAAAACGATGGATTTGGGCCCAGATCTTTTGACTGGGGGAGTGTGTGACATTGATCCACATTCAGTCCATCACTTGTTGTTTTTGCAATTGCCGCCCTAAGTGCGCTGGGGATGCCCAGACGTGGGTCCCAGGCACTCCACACCACTTGGAGTCAAGCTAGCCGGGCTGATGAGAGGTGTTACCTCGAAACCGGTTCGGTCCTCGGATGCTTGATTCCGTTCTGGGAAGGACATGGCTTTTGTAGATCGGACTGGACTGTTACCATGGGGCAACAGGGTCAGAGCTGATTTGCATATCGCCATTGTCTAACCCAGGGTGGTGTGGAGTGCAAAAAAACGATGGATTTGGGCCCAGATCTTTTGACTGGGGGAGTGTGTGACATTGATCCACATTCAGTCCATCACTTGTTGTTTTTGCAATTGCCGCCCTAAGTGCGCTGGGGATGCCCAGACGTGGGTCCCAGGCACTCCACACCACTTGGAGTCAAGCTAGCCGGGCTGATGAGAGGTGTTACCTCGAAACCGGTCCGGTCCTCGGATGCTTGATTCCGTTCTGGGAAGGACATGGCTTTTGTAGTTCGGACTGGACTGTTCCCATGGGGCAACAGGGTCAGAGCTGATTTGCATATCGCCATTGTCTAACCCAGGGTGGTGTGGAGTGCAAAAAAACGATGGATTTGGGCCCAGATCTTTTGACTGGGGGAGTGTGTGACATTGATCCACATTCAGTCCATCACTTGTTGTTTTTGCAATTGCCGCCCTAAGTGCGCTGGGGATGCCCAGACGTGGGTCCCAGGCACTCCACACCACTTGGAGTCAAGCTAGCCGGGCTGATGAGAGGTGTTACCTCGAAACCGGTCCGGTCCTCGGATGCTTGATTCCGTTCTGGGAAGGACATGGCTTTTGTAGTTCGGACTGGACTGTTCCCATGGGGCAACAGGGTCAGAGCTGATTTGCATATCGCCATTGTCTAACCCAGGGTGGTGTGGAGTGCAAAAAAACGATGGATTTGGGCCCAGATCTTTTGACTGGGGGAGTGTGTGACATTGATCCACATTCAGTCCATCACTTGTTGTTTTTGCAATTGCCGCCCTAAGTGCGCTGGGGATGCCCAGACGTGGGTCCCAGGCACTCCACACCACTTGGAGTCAAGCTAGCCGGGCTGATGAGAGGTGTTACCTCGAAACCGGTCCGGTCCTCGGATGCTTGATTCCGTTCTGGGAAGGACATGGCTTTTGTAGTTCGGACTGGACTGTTCCCATGGGGCAACAGGGTCAGAGCTGATTTGCATATCGCCATTGTCTAACCCAGGGTGGTGTGGAGTGTAAAAAAACGATGGATTTGGGCCCAGATCTTTTGACTGGGGGAGTGTGTGACATTGATCCACATTCAGTCCATCACTTGTTGTTTTTGCAATTGCCGCCCTAAGTGCGCTGGGGATGCCCAGACGTGGGTCCCAGGCACTCCACACCACTTGGAGTCAAGCTAGCCGGGCTGATGAGAGGTGTTACCTCGAAACCGGTCCGGTCCTCGGATGCTTGATTCCGTTCTGGGAAGGACATGGCTTTTGTAGTTCGGACTGGACTGTTCCCATGGGGCAACAGGGTCAGAGCTGATTTGCATATCGCCATTGTCTAACCCAGGGTGGTGTGGAGTGCAAAAAAACGATGGATTTGGGCCCAGATCTTTTGACTGGGGGAGTGTGTGACATTGATCCACATTCAGTCCATCACTTTTTGTTTTTGCAATTGCCGCCCTAAGTGCGCTGGGGATGCCCAGACGTGGGTCCCAGGCACTCCACACCACTTGGAGTCAAGCTAGCCGGGCTGATGAGAGGTGTTACCTCGAAACCGGTCCGGTCCTCGGATGCTTGATTCCGTTCTGGGAAGGACATGGCTTTTGTAGTTCGGACTGGACTGTTCCCATGGGGCAACAGGGTCAGAGCTGATTTGCATATCGCCATTGTCTAACCCAGGGTGGTGTGGAGTGCAAAAAAACGATGGATTTGGGCCCAGATCTTTTGACTGGGGGAGTGTGTGACATTGATCCACATTCAGTCCATCACTTGTTGTTTTTGCAGAATTGTAAGGCAGCAAAAGAAAGAGAACACAGAGAGAACCACGTGAGAGGCTTAGGAGACAGGAAACATCCAATGGGAGAAAGTCTCCAAGGCAGACGGAAGGACATCCCTGGCCATACTTGCCATCTCTTCCTCCTCCAAATGAAACAATATAACAAGAATGAAACTGCGTGTATCTAAGGAAATGGGGTGTGGACTGGAGCGAGAAGATTCATTGATAGAAGCATTTCTTTGTTGCCTAAACCTACAGGAAATATAGAGGCAACACATGTAGAGAACAATGAAAATGGCCAATATAAGAAACTACAAGGAGTTGACAAGGTCTCTACACGGTGACTAGTTCCCTAAAGTGACCACCGAGGTAGCCACATTCTCGAGAAATAAAGAATACAAACTAGTGATGGTTGCTCCTGGTCACTCCTCCTGCCGCACGGTCCCCGTGTGCCAGGGCCTCCCTCTGCCTGCCGCCTCCTGCCAGGTCCTCCCGCTGCCTACCTGCCTGGTCCCCCTGCTGCCTGCCTCCAGCCCCAGGCCAGCCTCGCACGCTCCGCGTGCTTGGCCCCCCTGCTGCCGGGTGCCTGACACCCGACCCTGCCATTGCACGGTCCCCGGGGGCAAGGTCACCCTACTGCCGACCCGACCCCTGCCCCTGCCCCCTGCCCGCCGCCTGCTAGGGTCAGCCCTCAGGCTAACGGGTAACAATAGGTCAAAAGCAGACACCTTCAATGCTTACGCATTGAATGTAGGTCTGCTCAACCTAAAAATGATATCCAAACAGCAACGTTAGTTTTACATATGGCTACAAGATCATCCGAAGGGACCGCATCAATCACACCGGAGGAGGCATCGCCATCGTCCATAGGAACACCATCCGCATCACGACCAACACCGATGACACCCTCGCAACCGCCGAGCACCTGCACTTCCAAGTCCACATCAACCCCAAGACCACCCTCAGAGGGACCCTCATCTACAGACCCCCGGGACAACGCACACAATTCAGCGAAGACATCGCCGACTTCATCAGCCCACACGCCCTCTGCTCCGCTGACTACATCCTCCTAGGAGACCTCAACTTCCACCTGGAGAACAACAACGACCGCAACACCACCACCCTGCTGTACAACCTCGCTAACCTCGGACTCAAGCAACTGGTGACCACCCCCACCCACTACGCCGGGCACACACTCGACCCCGTCTTCTCTTCCAGCAAGGACATCGCCTTCAGCCACGCCACCGGACTCAACTGGACGGACCACAGCTGCGTCCACTTCAGCTTCGGAAGGACCACGATCCACCACCACCAGCAACAGGTTGCACGCAGGAGCTGGACCAAGATCACAGCCGACCAGCTCGCGACCTCCCTGAGCATGAACCCTCCCACCAGCACAACGAACCCTAGCCAGGCAGCCACCAACCTCACGAAGTGGATCAGTGACTGCGCAGACAAGCTCGCCCCCCTGAGGACCCCGCCTAGCAGACCCGGTAGCAAGAAAGCCCCATGATTCACCGATGAACTCAAGAGCTCCAAGAAGAACTGCCGAGCCCTCGAGAGAACTTGGCGCAGAGACCCAACACCGGACAACATGACTGCCCTCAAGCTCGCCACCCGAAAACACCACCAACTCATCCACGCCACCAAGAAAACTGCATTCAAGGAACAACTGGACAACAACGCACACAACAGCAAGGAACTCTTCAACATCGTCAAAGAGCTCTCCAACTCCAACGCTGGAAACAATGACATCACCCCTTCGCAAGACCTCTGCAACTCCCTCGCCTCCTACTTCCACAACAAGATCGTGGACATACACAACAGCTTCAGTACTCAACCGACGAACCCCACAACTGAACCACCGCCCCCCACCACCACCCTCCGCGCCTGGACCCTGATCAGCACCGAAGACACAGTCCGCACGATGAACTCCATCCACTCTGGATCTCCGACCGACCCCTGCCCCCACCACGTCTTCAACAAGGCCGACGCTGTCATCGCACCCCACCTGCGGGACATCATCAACAACTCCTTCGACACGGCTACCTTCCTGGAGAGCTGGAAGCACGCCGAACTCAGCGCCCTACTTAAGAAACCATCGGCCGACCCCACTGACCTCAAGAACTACCGCCCCATCTCGCTGCTCCCGTTTCCTGCAAAAGTCATCGAGAAGACCATCAACAAGCAGCTGGCCGCCTTCCTCGAGACGAACGGATCCCTCGACCCCTCGCAGTCTGGCTTCGGCCAACCACAGCACCGAGACCGCCCTGATCGCAGCCACCAATGACATCCGAGCGCTGCTCGACAACGAAGAAACAGCGGCCCTCATCCTCCTCGACCTCTCCGCGGCCTTCGACACTGTCTGCCACCGTACCCTAGTACAACGCCTCAGCAACGTCGGAGTCCAGGAGAAGGCACTGGAGTGGATCATCTCCTTCCTCGCTGGAAGGACACAGAGAGTCCGCCTCCCTCCGTTCACATCTGAAGCCACCGAAGTCATCTGCGGCGTTCCTCAAGGCTCCTCGCTCAGTCCAACCCTCTTCAACGTCTACATGAGCCCCCTCGCAGATATCGCACGCCAGCACAACCTCAACATCATCTCCCACGCCGACGACACCCAGCTGATCCTCTCCCTTACCAACGACCCCGCCACCGCCAGAGCCAACCTTCACGAAGGGATGAAAGAGGTAGCCGAATGGATGAAGAACAGCCGCCTGAAACTGAACTCGGACAAGACGGAAGTCCTCATCCTGGGATCCTCACCCGCCGCTTGGGACGATTCCTGGTGGCCCCCCCGCCCTAGGCAGCGCACCCAAACCAACAGACCACGCACGCAACCTGGGCTTCATCCTGGACTCCTCCCTCTCCATGACCAGACAAGTCAACGCCGTCTCCTCGTCGTGCTTCAACATCCTGCGCATGCTACGTAAGATCTTCTGGTGGATCCCCACCGAGACCAGGAAGACGGTCACCCAGGCCCTCGTCACCAGCCGTCTGGACTACGGCAACTCCCTCTACGCCGGAACCACCGCCAAACTCCAGAAGAGACTCCAGCGGATCCAGAACGCCTCAGCACGACTCATCCTGGACATCCCCCGTCGCAGCCACATCTCCGGACACCTGAGAGACCTGCACTGGCTCCCGGTCAACAAGAGAATCACCTTCCGTCTCCTCACCCACGCACACAAAGCCCTACACAACCAAGGCCCAGGATACCTCAACAGCCGCCTCAACTTCTACGCTCCCAAACGCCAGCTTCGATCGACCAGCCACGCCCTCGCCGCCGTCCCCCGCATCCGAAGAGCCACCACAGGGGGACGGTCCTTCTCCTACCTCGCCGCCAAGACATGGAACTCCCTCCCCACCCACCTCCGCCTGACCCAGGACCACCTCGCCTTCAGGAAGCTACTCAAGACCTGGCTGTTCGAGCAGTAGCGGACCCCCCTCCGCCAGCGCCTTGAGACCCTCTGGGTGAGTAGTGCGCTATATAAATGCGATGATTGATTGATTGATTGATTGTGATGTGTGGAATGCTTGAATTAAACTGAACCACTGGTAATTACTGATGGCTCGTCACAGTCCATTTTTTACTCATCATGCCATCTCGGATTAGACAAAGCCATATGAATTGAAAATCATCCTTGACAGGGCCGGCGCTAGGCATGGGCAGTATGGGCAGCCGCCCAGGGCCTCGCGCTCTGGTGAGAGGCAGGGGGCCCCCCTGCTCCACCAGGGCCCCCTCCCCACACATTCCAATACACATCAGGGATGCCTGGTGACGACCGCGTGGTGGCATTCCTGGGGGTGCAGGGGTGGGGGGGAGGGACAAACAGAGTGGGGAAGTCAAAGCAGCAGGGCCAGAAATTAGCGCTCAGAGTGTCAGGGGCGAGGCAACACCTCTCTTAAGCACCAGCCATTCCCTGTCTGCATTTTGTTGCTAGGTGACTGAAGGCCCCTTTGTTTCCAGGACCAGCCGGACACAGGTAAGGAGCAGTGGGTGAGGGGAAGAGGGAGCAGCCAGATCAACTGGTGCTGGGGCAGTGTTTTAAGAAAGGCCTTGTTACTGCTTCAGGCCCAGGGGAGGGGGCCCCCTTTCCCTGGGCCTCTAAGCACTATAGAAATCTGCACGGTCAGGGTGTGGGGGCCCCCTTCCCAGCGCCTTGTAGCCACTACCCCCTCTTTCTTTTCCTTTCCTTTATTTGTTCCCCTGTGAAATGAATCCAAAAAAGAAAAACTTTTTTGCTGGAAAGGTCATCTTTTTTATGACATTTTTCACTTCCAAAGTGCAGCCTTGGGAAAGAGAGAAATAAAAAATTCAAACTGTAAAAAATAACTAAAGCAAGACAGAGTGGGTCGAAAAGGGGCCAGATTGATTTTATTCACACCCAAATCACATTAGTGCCACTACACAGAGTTTACCAGTGAAGCGCTACTTTTGTTTTCTTGTCTTTCTCTAAACAGCATTGTTTTTCCCAGGTGGGGAAGTGCACCATTTCTGGATGTACTGCAATACCTCCTTGATGGGCGGACTGGAAAATAAAATGCACACCGCTGCTCTGTATTCACAAATGTGGTCTTTTTAAACCATATTGCTTTTGTTTTGTAAGGATATATTCAATGGGCATTGAAGCAGGTCGGTTCCGGCCCTGTAGTCATGGCCTTAACTTTTCATGCAAAAGCACTCATTCATTTCTGAATAAGTGCTAAAGCGTTAAGGTAACCATGTTGTTCCTGCTTACATTTCACATGCTTTAATTAATCTTACATTCCTTATGAGTGTTTGCTTTTTCCAGAATGTTGTCACTTTTTTTTAGGCAGCATATTGCTCTTGTCTAGTGCGTAATTTGAAATGAGTCGCCTCTAGGTGTTAGTAGCGGGTAAGTATGGGCGGAAAATCCGTTTCGCTCGCGGATTTTGCGGATTTTCGGTAAATTTGCAATCCGCGAGATCCGCGAATCTCCCGCAAAATCCGCAAATCCGCGAGCAGCGGATTTTATGGCTTACTCGCACTGTTCGCGTGAGTTCGCGGCTTGCCAGTACAACTTCGCACCCCGCGAGTAAGTGCTAAATTGCAGAAATACGATCTTAGCAAAACTGAAACTACTTACCAGGTTCAAAAGTTCAGGCTCATCATTAGTAGCCATTTCCTGTAGCGCTTCCTGAGGGGCCCCTCCAGAGTTCAGTTGCCAGTTGCAACTATTATGTGACCCTGCTCTGAACCTCAGAATAGTTACACATATGCCACAAAGGTCCTGAATTACAGCTAAGGGAGACAAGCAGGAGCCAGGCTGGAAGTTAAAATCCATTAATCAGCCCCTAATTCATTATTGTCAGTTGGGGCAGGGCAGGTGTTGTAACTAATTTTGCAACAATGAAAGCACTTAGCAAGTGCAAAAGATCACTAATCAGGAAGAACTAAGGAAGCAGGTGCCAGCTAAAAAAATATTCTGTGACACATTAATCAGCCCCAAATTAATTCAGGTCACTTGAGGCAGGGAAGGTGTGCTTTGCTTTGCCGAAAATAATGTACACTGGACAACCAGAGGGTGTGGTGATGAAACAGAGGGTGGCATGGGTGGGCCAGAGGGTGGCATGAGTAGTCAGAGAGTGACAGTGGTAACAGAGAGTGGCAGTGATGAAGAAGAGTGTCCCAAACAGGCTGGACACGTAGAAACAACAAGTTCGCAAAACTTGCGACCCGACAGGTAAGTTCGCAAATTGCGAAATTGTAAAAACCCTCGCGAACTGGCAGAAACACGCGCGAACACAAAAAAAAAAAAATTCCGCAAATTCGCGGGAATTCGCGGATTTTGCGGATTGCGAGTTCGCAAATCCGCAAAATTTGCGAACGCGAGATTCGCAAAATTCGCCCATGCTTAGTAGCGGGGCACAATTGGGTTGTAGTTGCAGTGCGAGTTTCTCTCAGTGGGGTAGTAAGGTGTTCAGTGGAGAGAGGATGTGGCACTATGGTCAGAGCTGCCGAATTTGGAACTGGGGAGTCAGGTTCAGCCTTCATAACCAGTCCACCAGACCAATCTCCCTGAGGGAGCGCATTTCCATGCTAGACCTTGGAAGGACCCGCACGACCTTAGAAGCCCTGGTGTCTTAGTACCAGCAGGTGAACCCTAGCAGTGGCAAGTGAGGGTTAACCTTGAAGGCCTGTCTACCACAATCCCTATTGAAGCCCTCTGCAAGTCTTTTGGGCAGGCCTACGAAGCAGCACACCCTAGAGCAACAGTGACTCTGTCATTGAGGTCACAGGACCCTTGAGCAGGGAGGCTCTAGGGTGGTGCAAACGGTGAGATCGCATTGAGCGCTGACTTTGGGTCATGTTTGCGAATATATTATGTTTCTAAAAGCACTTGCTGCCTCCTTCCTGGTCTCCAGGAATTTTCGGCAACAACAAAAATGTCATGAAACTCCTGTGATCAATAATATACATCTTTGTGAGACCTTCACCTAGCTTTTCCATCTAATGAGACAAATGTAATCCATTTAACAGTTTTAAAATATATGGACTTATTTCATTTGTATATTTATCTTTTTGTCCATGTTACTGATATCCACGTTAGGTCTCTTCAGGGATGCCAAATAAGATCAATAGTCCTGGGATGTCACTTTCTATGATGTCACTTCTTGTGATGTTACCAAGAGCGGCTCCTTCACTAGGTTGGAGGAGCGATGCCCCACTACTTTCTTGCAAAAGCAGAAACACAAAATGCTAAAACGACCATTTTATGTTTCTGCTTCTAGCACTGCGAGAAAGCAGAAGTGTTTCGTTGGGGGCGGGCGGGTCTGTTTTAGGGCAGGAGAGGATTCCCTTGCCAACTGCTAAGGACGCTGACTGTTCGGCCAAACCAGTCATACGCACTCTGGCCTTTCTCTATGTAGGCTGCAATGCAGCCTACATGGGGAAAATGGCCTCCCATAGGCGCCTGGCTGGTCGGCGCCTGATCAATCACAACGCTGCCATTGCAGCATTATAATTGGCTTAGGGGAGGGGAGGGAGGCTGCCTGCTTCCTGTTCTCCACCCCCCTTCCGAACTCCCGCGAGATCCTCCACCCGCGAGTCATACCGGCTGCGACTGGAAGATATATGCAAATTAGAGGGGCCTCACATCTTCTCTTTCGCCCGGGGCCCCAGGAGTTCTAGGACCGGCCCTGAGCCTTGACCCTGCTCCAGTAGGAACAGTCCTGCCCGAACTGCCAGTCCAGGCCTCGCTGAACCAGAACACAAGCATCCCGAGACCGGTGTTGGCATATTCATTTGTCTGAAGCTTGATTCCAGCCGCACAGCGTGGACGAGCCGCAGTCCTGGGCTTACCGCAGGACAGTGTGAACAGACTGAATTTTATTCAAAAGCGCATGACTAAGTTAAACACTCACCGGATGTCTCCTAGCTCACAATGCCTCAAGAAGCACCGGCTGTTCCTCGTGTGTAAGGCTTGCATTCTTGCTTGAGGTAAAACTGAATTACCAGCAAGCAGGTCTCCCAGTTGGCACTGCAGCGTTGCATTAGGCTTGGAGAAGAGGTGGAGGGAGCCGAGGCAGCTCTGTGATGATTGAACCGACAAGAGCTCATTTGCAGAGCTGAGATGATTCATTAAAATAATCTTATTGTGCAGCATGGGAAATGAAAGCGCCGGTCTCCGCAGTGCTCTGACTGGTTTCTGAGAAGTATGCATGCTCATAAATTATCAGCTTGTTGTGATACTGTCCTCACTAATTATGAAAGGAATTTTGATTTGTATTTATTTTTAATTACAGGTTTTACTCAGCTGAGCACTTCATTAACAGTATTAGCTGTTGAGTTGATTCTGTACATGATTAGCTGAACAAACGCGGTTTGCAGAGGCAGGCTCCATTTCTTTTCACGCTGTAATGTCTTCCCATGGCATAGACAATGTGTACAGCGAAGAGCCGTACAGAGCGGCGCCTGATTGCTCAGTTCATCTACAGCGACGCAGGGCCCACATGGCACTTACAAAACGACATCGTCGCCAGCTTTGTTGCATTAACATGGCGGAACGTGTGTATATTTTATCAATGCTGTCGTGATTACTCAGTGCCAGCTTCAAACGTGTGTCCGGGGAGTGGGGGGGCTGGCAGCAGGGGTTCAATGCATGTAAGTTTATAACGCTGCCGTGGCTCGGCACAATTCTTGATCAGTACACAGAAGTAGGTAACAAGTAGTTAGTTACCTTTGGAGCAGGAACTTCCTGGTCCTTAAAAGACGAGTTGTCAGCTTGACTCAGATTAAAGAAGCCCGTATGATGTCACTGAGGTTGCTGGTACATATCCAGGAGGCATATCCTAGAAGGCATGCCCTCTACTTTTTCATTTCCATTCTAGCAATGTCATGAGTGCTGTTATGCAGTTGTCCATCTCACATGGGTATTTTTTGGGCAGGCACGTAATGGTGACGTTTTTTCAAGCTTAAAGGGTTTGTCAATATAATTCGTTCAGGGATGGGGTAATATGGATGAATATTTTCAGGCCCTTGAGAGATGCTGGGGCGTGTAGGGTGACTTTGAGGGGTTCTACGGTGGTATCAGCTAGATGGCTACACTGTGTTGAGTCGCTTACCTGTGGACTCTGCATTCTATCATGTTGCCCTTGTTAAATTGGGAACCAAAACTTGAATAGTGAGTAAAATCCGTGTCACCAATTTTTTTACAACACGCCAAAATTGCAGATGTTGCATGCAGCACTTTAAAGCAAATTATGAAGCACTATAATACAAATTATTATTATGATGTTAATTACTGTGATAGTACGAGATAGATGTTAAAATGTGTTTCTAAAAGAAATATTTTTCCTTTGAAATGCATAAATTGTTCCTTTCATTCCCCAAAACAAGTTTGACCATAAGTATGTTACAGATTTTTTTTTGCACAACGTTAATATATAGGTACCAATATTTTTTCACTGACAGCACGTAGAGCAACACTTGCACTCATAAGCAGAACATGACAAGCATGCCGCAACTATTTAAAAGCATGACTTCTTCAGGGCGTGCTATCTGATTAGTGGTGCAGAGCCATGGCATGGCAGCAGGAAAATAAGCGGCTGACACACTTGGAGAGTAACTAGAAATGTTGATTGCAATTAATGAATGTGCGATTTATTCGTTTCAAGCGCACCCTAGCGTCGGTGACGATTCAATTAATGTATGTTAAAGGGAGCATTTTTTTTTCACTTACGTTTGCAATGTTAGCGTGAAGAAGAAAATCCACCATGTTTCTTTTATGACTACCGAGTGGTTATAGCCGAGATACCCGCCACCCCCTCTCAACACAATCCCCAAAAGGAGTGAAACCGGAAACAGTTCTTGAAGTTTTTGGAAGTGGGATGGAGTGACCATCCCGGCCGTATTTATTAAAACAAAATTAAAACATTAAACGTTTCATGTTATGTACAATTTCATTACCATATTGCGCTGTTTGGCTAACCTTAACAGATTCTCTAATACAGAGGTTCTCCTAGCCGAACTAGCAACCTACAAAACATTTCTTGACATATTGAAATTGTACAACCTAACGTTTAAGGGCCAACGGCAAGGTCATAACCGGTGTCAAGATCCCTAACCGGACTTACCCCTCCCACTTGGGATGGGCGACAGCACGGAGGCGTACCTCAAGTGCAACTACTACCAATTTCCCTTGACTTGACGGGGGCACCTAAAACTCGACGCCAGTTAAAGGTCGTTCGAATACTCGTGTGAGGTATCTAGAAGGTATCGTGGCCCTTATCCCAACCCCACACAACTTACCGCATCTGCCGTCGCAGATGTCACTGGCCCCGGGAAATTCCCCAGGAGGGGGCTGTAACCCCTCCTACAAAGGAAGGGGCCTTGACCGCCTTTCCTTTACTTCCGGCGACCCATCCTTAGAAGGGACCGCCTCCCCATTGAGGGGCCAATGGCCACCTCTCCCGAGCGCTCCCATCCGTGTTGGGTGACGCCCACTCATAGGGATCTACTAATTAGTGCTCACCGATCATGACCTTACCGCCTACCAAAATAAATACGACAGTGCAAATTAACCTAAGAATACATTGGCCACTATGACTGAAAGAGCATACATCAAAATTCGACACTAACTGAATATCTTTAATGGCAAACATACTCAAAACGAACATTCTTTATTAACTCAAAATCAACATGGCACTACAACCTGGAAACGAAAACAAAACAAAATTAATCAACTTTATTATACACAACTGGCTGTCTTCAGGGGCTGGTGGGTGGGTCAAAATTGGCTCTTCGTTCTGTCCCGAGCTCACGTGCAGCGAGGAGGTGCAGCTTCAGAGCACAAGAACAAGAGGATGTCTTCTGGTCTTGCGTCCCTTTTTATCCGTCTTCAGGGCGGGCGTATACCCGCCCCTGCCTGCCCCTGAGGGCGTGGCTGGCTGCGTCGGTGTCTAGGCCAGCCCACTCTAGGGCGGGAACGAGCGCGCCCCAGCTACGCCGCTTCGGGCATACCAGCTGAGACGCGCCTCCCGCCCAAAATGGCTTCCCGGGGGGATCGAGGCACTCGGCCATAAGTTCGGGGGGACCGATTCGGTCGCCCCTTTCCATATAGCCGAGATACCCGCCACCCCCTCTCAACACAATCCCCAAAAGGAGTGAAACCGGAAACAGTTCTTGAAGTTTTTGGAAGTGGGATGGAGTGACCATCCCGGCCGTATTTATTAAAACAAAATTAAAACATTAAACGTTTCATGTTATGTACAATTTCATTACCATATTGCGCTGTTTGGCTAACCTTAACAGATTCTCTAATACAGAGGTTCTCCTAGCCGAACTAGCAACCTACAAAACATTTCTTGACATATTGAAATTGTACAACCTAACGTTTAAGGGCCAACGGCAAGGTCATAACCGGTGTCAAGATCCCTAACCGGACTTACCCCTCCCACTTGGGATGGGCGACAGCACGGAGGCGTACCTCAAGTGCAACTACTACCAATTTCCCTTGACTTGACGGGGGCACCTAAAACTCGACGCCAGTTAAAGGTCGTTCGAATACTCGTGTGAGGTATCTAGAAGGTATCGTGGCCCTTATCCCAACCCCACACAACTTACCGCATCTGCCGTCGCAGATGTCACTGGCCCCGGGAAATTCCCCAGGAGGGGGCTGTAACCCCTCCTACAAAGGAAGGGGCCTTGACCGCCTTTCCTTTACTTCCGGCGACCCATCCTTAGAAGGGACCGCCTCCCCATTGAGGGGCCAATGGCCACCTCTCCCGAGCGCTCCCATCCGTGTTGGGTGACGCCCACTCATAGGGATCTACTAATTAGTGCTCACCGATCATGACCTTACCGCCACAGGCCCGGATAGTTGACCGGCTATCCGGGCCCCCAACAAAAGTCCTACCTAAAGGTCATGTTTCAACGTTTTTAACCATGCTAAGAAGTCTCCTATGAGTAATTCATTTCCCACCCGAGACAAATGCACACCATCCCCTAAGTACATACTGTCATCATTAATACAACCATGCGAGATAGAATGCAATGTCTTGGAACGGAACAACCTACTCATTTTGTTATTAAGTTTCCTAACAGAATGGTTCAAAGCAGGGATCGAAATAGCCCCCCGCCACACTTTTCGTGGGATCATATGAGACCACGCAATTATGCACCCCGGAACTTTCCTCGCCAACCAACTTACGGTGGAAAGCATTGCCTCCAGGAGAAGTCGTCTACCGGTGGTGACCAAATCATTGCCCCCTAAATGTACTATGACTATAGACGGCGGTGACCTCATCCGCCCTAACAAACCCTCAAAGTAAGCTTGAAACTGGTCAATACAGAGACCGCCCCTTCCGTAGAAGGACATCCTGTACCCGTATTCCCCAGCTACGTGAATCATGTCACCTGCTTTGAATACGTCTGCGGCACGCCTCACGTATGAGTGGCCCACGACCCACACCTCCTTTCTCACAGCCGGTGATGTCTGACCGCTGGCCCGGTGTTGGGTCGACTGCATAGTCCGCCCCGCCTCGAAGGCTTGCGTAACTGAAAACCAAACAAAAGACAAGAAGCGTGAGTACATTGTTACAGCTTCACAACATGTGCAACCGCACATACCTCTTATAACAATTGGAGGACCAACGCCCCACTCGTTTTACTTGTTCCACATTAAGACCCCTGGCTGCAGCTTCAGTGGCAGCCCCTATCCGAAAGGAATGGGTCCCAAACTCTCCCGGGTCCAAGCCTGCTGCGGTAATTGACATCGCGAGCACCCGCTGAAACTGAAACTTTGTCAGTGGGGTGGCGTCCGCGTGTCTCAACATTGTCCCCCCCCATGATGCCACCCTTTGTGCTAGGTAATCCTCTAAACACCTCACCGGACACATGGAGGACCCTGGAATCCTGCGAATGACTATGCAGTCTCCCACCCCACTTTGATCGGTTTTTGACTTGACAAAGGATACCGTCATAGTCTCACCCCTGATCTGAACGTGTTCCCGGCACAAACCCCCCGCCACATCCCGCTTGCTCCTTGCCACCAGCTCACTTATCCTCATAGCCCCGTGAAATGCAAGCGTAAAAGCGGCTCGGAACAAACAGGCCTCGAACTGAGACGAGCATATGTCGGGGAGTGTGGCCAGCAACTGGGACAACCTATCCAGACCTATCGGGCGCCTCTTGTCTACTCTGCGACCCTCAAGGCGTTGCCACCCACGCAGCGCTTTCTGTACAGCAAAAGACGCTGTCGGGTCCTGGATATTATGAGCCCTGGCAACAAAGGAGATGGCAGCACGATGCCTCTGGGCTGTAGCCACCGACTTCCCAGCCTTACGCAAGGACATCAGAAAATGTACTACCCAATCCTCATGCCCCCAAAGTCCCCCTCTCTCAGTCCCCAAAAAGGCCAAATAAGCCCGAAACGCCCCTTCGTATGCCTTCCTCGTCCTTGTTGCTAGACTCTCTCCCACGAGGTAACGAAGTTCGGGGCACCGAGAGACCAGAGAGCTTCGGGAAAGGGTGCTGGCTCGGGGTCCGCTGAGGGAAGGAAACCCGAGAAAGCCTGCATTTGAAAACGAGACAGTGCATCAGCAGCCTGATTCATCACCCCCGGGACATGTTTTGCTCTGAATACCACGTTCAGTTGCATACACAGTAAGACAATTTCTTTAAGCAGCCTCAAAATCATTTTACAACGTGCTGCCTGACTATTAATGCATTCTACAACGGTCATATTGTCAGACCAAAATATGACAGAATGATTTTTGAATCCATCGGGCCAGGATCTGAGGGCCACCAAAATAGGAAACAGCTCAAGGAAAGCAATATTACTCGTCAGCCCCTCATCGTGCCACCATGTTGGCCACTTTTGTGCCGACCATTTTGTGCCGAAGATGGCGCCGAAACCCATGCTTCCCGCTGAATCCGTCCATAGACCAAGCTCTTCAGAGGACAAGGCCGGTTTGTTCCAGACGACTCGACCATTGAAATCCGCCAAAAATGCTAACCAAATACGCATGTCTTGGCGGACCTCGGCCGACAACCTCGTGCGATGGTGACCCTCCTTTAGGCCGACCATCGCCTGTGCAATCGAACGGGAGAAGGGGCGGGCCATCGGGATCACCCTTAAGGCAAAATTCAACTTCCCCACCAATTGCTGCAATTGATGCAGCGTAACTTTAGATGCAGTGATACACATTTGCAGGGCTGTCTTGAATTTCGATACTTTGGAAGCTGGTAAACGAAAACAGCCCTCACTAGAGTCCAACTCGATCCCGAGGAACTCGAGGCAAGTCGTGGGACCCACAGTTTTACCTGGTGCCAACGGCACGCCAAATTGATTCATTAAAACACAAAATTCAGTCAAGGCCCGGGCACTTTCATCATCCCCAGCGGCCCCAAGGAACAGAAAGTCGTCGAGGTAATGCATCACATTCCGAAAACCTGTTTTCTTCGTGTAAACCCATTGCAGAAAACTACTGAATTTCTCGAAATAAGCACAAGATATCGAGCACCCCATTGGCATACACCTGTCCATGTAATACAAGCCTTGAAACATGAATCCCAACAAACGTTGGTCATCCGGGTATACCGGGAGCAAACGGAACGCTGACTCGATATCTGATTTCGCCATCAGCGTCCCGGGCCCCAGGCGATTCAAAATGGCTACGGCCTCATCGAATGATGCGTACCGCACCGAACACATTTCTGGATTAATTGCATCGTTTACAGAAAGGCCATGAGGGGCTGATAAATTGTGAATCAATCGAAACTCACCCGGGTCCTTCTTGGGGACCACCCCTAAAGGAGAACAAACAAAGTTCGGTACCGGGGGGACAGGAAACGGGCCGGCAACCCGACCTCGGGTAACCTCTTTCCGGATCTTATCCTGTACTACAGTAGTATGCTGCAAGACGGAAAGTTGATTTTTGCACGTCCCGACACCCTGAAAGTTACCCACCGGGATGCGGAAACCATATGAAAAACCGTTTCGTAGCACCCCAGCAGAAGTACGATCTGGGTATTCGCTGAGCCAGGGAATCATCGCCAGGGTATCAATCGGGGTTGGTAAAGGCGCCCCTTGGACTATATTAGACCTGTTTAGCGCCTCCTCTACCCCCATTTTCACCCGATTTGGCTCTGCACGAGGACTCAGGATGGGGTGCCCCACAACCACTACATTCGTGTTTGAACTTACAAGATCCCGGGGGCCTAGTACATTTGCTTCTGTTGAAATTGAAACAGAACCCCCTCTTCCCTGTATTGCCGGCGGGTCTCGGGTAATCGTCTGTACCCGTACCCGACCGAAAGGGTGTCCCCCCATTTTGGCGGGAGGACTCACTAACAGCACTCCCCACCAATGGCACTTTCAACATTCCCGACTCTTTCATCTTATTCCATGTTAAAGAATCGTAACAGTCCCAGGTTAAACTTCTGTTATGCTCCATCGCTTTCCTGAAAAGGTTATCATAACAGAACCATTGGTTACCTTGGTGTGATGTCGAGTACCCCATAATTCGTGACTGATATACTGGAAATTCAGGGAGCAAATCAGGCCTACGTTCCCCCAAAATTGCCGTGAAAATTCCCCAAGCATTCCCCCAGTTACCAATATTTTCATTCACTTTAAAGGCGGCCATTTTTGCGCGCCAAACACTCGGATGCATCAGATCCTTTTGACCCTTAACAGTTTCGACCTCATAGTGATCAACGAGCAGGGAGAAAATGTTAACGTATTCCCCCGCCCAAATCTTTTCCTTTATTGGCAAAGGAACATGTTGCCCCAATCTTTCTCTACGAGAGGGTGTTGACTCATCCCTTGCAATCGGCAATGGCCGCTTACCTGCACCGGACGCTGCTTCCGTCCCTCGTGGCTTGTCTATCGCCGCATCCGGCGCGGGCACCTTGGCTGCATCACGTTTCTCGCGCAACTGCTTTATGAGTGCTTGCGCTTCGGTAGCCATGGCGCCCCCATTACTGTCCCCCAACCATGCTGCTAACTGTGCCGCCAATTCGGGAGGCATATCTTCGGCAGACGTCGGGGTGACTATCACGGGAATCGGATTCCCCTCAACCGGTACCGGGGCCGGTACCGGGGCTGGCGCCTCGAGCGGAGAACAGGGAACCGGGACGTCTCCCCCGACCGGCCCCCTTCTCGGCCTCTTTGGCTTCCCTCCGGCCGGTGGACGCCCCGATCCCTCCTCGCCGTCTCGCTCCGCCAACCGCTTCTTAATTTCGGACATGTCCTTCATGAGTGCCCGAACCAACTGGTCAGTCGACATACCCTTTGCTCCTTTCTTGGGCATCCTTTCGACGAAGTATCTAAAAGACAAAGAGAGAGATTAAAACGCTCAAAATTGGCTCTTCGTTCTGTCCCGAGCTCACGTGCAGCGAGGAGGTGCAGCTTCAGAGCACAAGAACAAGAGGATGTCTTCTGGTCTTGCGTCCCTTTTTATCCGTCTTCAGGGCGGGCGTATACCCGCCCCTGCCTGCCCCTGAGGGCGTGGCTGGCTGCGTCGGTGTCTAGGCCAGCCCACTCTAGGGCGGGAACGAGCGCGCCACAGCTACGCCGCTTCGGGCATACCAGCTGAGACGCGCCTCCCGCCCAAAATGGCTTCCCGGGGGGATCGAGGCACTCGGCCATAAGTTCGGGGGGACCGATTCGGTCGCCCCTTTCCAATTTGGTGGGGAATATGTTTTTCTCTCTCGCTCGCTTTTTCTTTGTCTTTCACGCTCTTTCGCGCATTTTCTCACCCCTTCCTTCCAATATGCCCCTCTCTCCTTTTCCCGCCCTTTCTCCATCTTTGTTTTCCTGTCTCTTCTTGACTCCGAACAGGTTACACACATCCTCACAATGATACTATCATTAAATGACTATTTTCTTTAGGTAAACAAAATACATACAGAAACGTGGTCTGTATGGACCTTGCTAAAGTGTTTCATAGAACAGAAGCTCTTCTGTGGTGATGAAGCAAGCAGCGGGTATCAAAACCAGACGTTATCCATCATTCATTGCCAGTCGGAAGGATAACAATGCGTGAATAAAAGACAGCTCACTCTCAATTGGCTGTTTAATGAGCTGCAAGCCAGTTGGCAACAACAACCTTATCATTCCAAGAGAGCACAATGAATGCCTTAATACAAATCTACATGCTCACAAATTACATATTCATGAGGACAATATAATAGGCTGATCTAAGCGTGTTCTACAATTTTGACACTAGTACCACTATAAAAAGTACCAGTTTCAAAATAATAATGTGCGGCCTTTAACCTTTGGTTTATGTCCTTGTAATTGATGAGCTGTAATGTCTGATCACTTAAATAAAGTAGTTGAATGTTGGACTTGACATCTGTGCCATGGTTTTCCCCTATCTTTATGTGTTCAATCTTCCTGTTTCTGCGGATTTTCTTTATGCTGACTTTAAGACTGTACACTTTACTACTAATAGCCAGTGCTAAAGTGCCTCTGCTCTCTCCTTTCAATACTGTGAAATCGGCTTACATCCAACTGGGACATTCATTTTACTTTTAACTCCCTAATAAAGTGGTATTAAATATACACAGGTCCTGTAAAATAAATGCTGCTAGTCGGCCTGCAGCACTGATTGGGTTGTCTTCTTATGTAACCTTTTAAAAGCTTCTCAGATTTGCCAATACAGCCTGTGTGTGCAGTTTAAACTTCCATTTCGACCTGGCAACATAAACCTTTTGCCAGGCCTAAATCTTCCATTTTCTTACATATGTCACTTCTAACACCGGCACTAAACAACCCATAGGGCAGGGTGCAATGTATTTAAAAAGTAGGACTTGTACTTTAAGTTTTACATGTCCCAGTAACGAAAAACTCTTACATTCATTTTCACTACTGCAAGGCCTACCTCACTGATAAGATAATGATGGATTAACTTATTACCTTTAATAAATGATAACTTTAAATTGCGAGCAGGTTGACAGGTCGAGTTTGGCGTCTACAGAACTGTCATTTAAACCCCTGGTAGACTTAGATTTTATGTCACAGTTCAAAAAATTACACTTTTAGAAAGTTGACATTTTCTTGTTCTAAACATTTGGTGACTGCAATCTGTATTCAGGGTCACATTATTAAGTTTAACTGGCATTTGGTATTTGTGTCTTGCTCGCAAGACAGTGAGACAAAAGGTACATAGGTGTTGGCAGCGTAGGACTCTCAGACCTAATGAGAGGGCGGGGCTATCACGTACCAATTTGAATTTTGAATTTTAAAATATTTATACAGCGCACGTACACCCAAAGGTTTCATGGCGCTACAGTAGGCAGAGTCTCTGAGGTCATGGGGCGGGGAGAGAAAATGAGGACAGTTTATGAGGGGAATGCTTTGGAAAAAAGAAAGGTTTTTAAGGCCTTTCGAAAGGGCTGGTATTGATTGGAAGTTCTGAGATGTATCGGAAGTGAGTTCCAGAACACAGGGGCGAGGGTGGAGAATTTAGACCCTCCCCATTTCTTACGACGGAAGCGAGGAACTGTGAGTAGGTGGTGAGAAGAGGAGCGAAGTTCCCTAGGGGGGACATAAGGTATGATCTCCGAGGAAATAAAAGCAGGGGACCTGCCTAGCTGGGCCTGAAAGGCGAGACAGCCCACCTTAAAAAGGGAGCGTTCGCTCACAGGGAGCCAGTGCAGGGATTTCAAAAGGGGAGTGGCGTGATGGGATTTCGTCAGGTTGTATACCAAGCGGGCCGCTTGGTTTTGGACCAGCTGGAGACGACGAACGCTATAGGCTGGCATGCCATGGTAAAGAGCGTTGGCATAATCCAAGCGGGAGATGACCATGGCCAGTACAATAAGTTTCAGGGCTGTGAAGGAGAAGAAGCGGGAGACTTTACGGATAGTGCGGAGGGATAGAAAAGAGGAGGAAACCACCGAGCTCACCTGGGAGTGCATAGTGAGTTGATCATTGATTTTTATACCCAGGGTTTTGACGGAGGAGGTAGGGGGAGGGGGGGGGACCAAGTGAGGAGGGCCAGAAAAGGGGGGACCAGGGACTGGAGCAACCACCTGTCAGAACAAGCTCTGTCTTATCTGGATTTAATTTCAGGTGGTTGTGATTCATCCAGTCCCGGATGAAAAGCATGGTGGATTGGAATTTGGATTTGGAGTCAGGGGAGTGAGACAGAGAAAAGATGAGCTGGAGGTCATCCGCATAATTGTATACGGAGACCTCCATCTGTTGAAGAGCAAAGATGAGGGGGGCTATATACAAATTAAACAGTAGGGGGGAAAGGGAGGAGCCCTGGGGGACCCCGCACACTACCTTCCGTGGTTCAGCCCAGAAGTCCCCCAGGCGGACTGCCTGGGTACGTCCGCTTAGAAAGGAGGACAGCCAGACCAAGGCGGTGCCTCCAATCCCCGCCGCTCCGACACGGGAGAGTAAGATGGAGTGATCTACCGTGTCGAATGCGGCCGAGAGATCGAGTAGCACCAGGGCCTGGGGGATGCCAGTGTCCATTCCCTCTCTAAGGTTGTCCAGTGCAGAAAGCACGACCGACTCGGTGGAGTGAGCCGGTCGAAAGCCGGCCTGACGGGGCGCCAGGATTCGGTTTGCTTCCACGTAGGAAGATAGTGCTTTGGTGACATGCCGCTCCAGGACTTTCCCTAGGAAGGGGAGGAGGGAGATGGGGCGGTAGTTAGCAGGGACGGAAAGATCTGATCCAGGCTTTTTTAGAATGGGCAGGATTATGGCAGATTTGAGAGCGGGGGTAACCACGCCTTGGGCCAAGGAACTGTTAAGAAAGGTGAGGGGGGGTAGCGGACAGTTGGTGAAGACATGAGCAAGAATGTGAGCAGGACAAGGGTCGTGAGGGGAGCCAGATTTGACCAGAGGGAGGAGAGAGAGGAAAGAATCTTCTGTTAAAGGAGGGAATGAATGAAGGCGGGCGACTGTCGGGGGACAAGGAGGGACTCGGAAAGAGGGGGAAGGGGGAAGAATATTGGCCCTGATTGTCGCAATTTTATCCAAAAAGTAGGAGTTCAGGGTATCACAAAGAGGTTGAGAGGGGGAGGGTGTAAGGGTGGTACGATCAGAGTATGCGAGTTTCTTTATGATGGCAAAAATTTCTCTGGGTTTGTTCTCCGCAACTAGGATTTTGGAGGAGAAGTACTCTTTTTTGGTGGACAGTGTGGATTTCTTATATTGCTGCAGAAGGGAAGTGAAGTGTGATTTAAGCTGAGGGCAGTACTGTCTTCTCCATGCTCGTTCTGCGTGGCGGACCGCTAGTTTTTGTGCCTTCAGATCGGTATTGAACCACAGGTTGGAATCATTAGTCCGTTTGGAGGAAATGCGCCTCAGGGGAGCGATGGAATCGCAGGCTAAGAGTAGCCACGAGTTGATGGAATTGGCTTGAACCGCTGAGGGCAGGCCGGACAGATCGGGGCAGGAGGAGGAGAGAGAGGAGGCTAAGGCAGCCAGGTCTACCCGCCCCCAGGATCGGGCCCAGATGTTTTTGGGGTGCGAGGACTTGATAGGCGGTCCGAGTTGAGAGGAGAAAGAGATCAATGAGTGATCAGACCAGGGGCAGGGAGAGATGGACAGAGAAGAGATAGGGCAGTTCAGAGACCAGATTTGGTCGAGCGTGTGTCCATGAATATGGGTCGGGGTATTGATATGCGAGATGAAATTAAGAGAGCGTAAGGTTTCAGAAAATTCCTTGGAAGTGGAGCATTCAGCTGGGTCGGAAGGCCAGAAATTAAAATCACCCAGGAGCAGGACGGATGAATTGTTTACAACTAGGGAGGCCACCAGTTCTTGAAATCCGTCCAAGAAGGTAGGCGACGGTTGAGGAGGGCGGTACACAAGAAGGCAGGTGAGGGGAGTATGGTAACAAAGAGAGCGAGCGACTAAAAAGTCGGCCGTGCCTATCGAGGGAAAACTGATAGGTTGGAATGGTAGGTCCTTTCTAGCGATCAGGGTGACACCCCCTCCGGATTTACCCATTGGGCGGTCAGCCCGGAGGGCATAGTAGGTGGCTGGAAGGGAGGCAAGGAGATTAGGGAGGGAGCTGTCGCGGAACCAGGTCTCCGTAAGGAATAGGAGGTCTGGTTTATGAATATCAAGCAAAACTGACAGTTCGTGGCAATGCTTAACCGCGGACCGCGTGTTGAGGTAGAATATGGTAAGTGGGACCTGACTGGGTCCGGCTGGGGGATTAGGACGGGGAGGAGAGGGCAGGGGGGGAGGGAGGGGCGGAGTGAGAGGGGCGATCGGAGTTGCTGCGGCTGTGATGCCCAGATTCTTGATATGGATGGTCAGGGAGGCTTCAATGGGCCTGCTGGCTTGAAGAGCGAGTAGCTGTGCCGATGAATATTGTAATGGGCCGGGCAGGAGAAGGGGCCTAGGCCCTAGGCGCGTTTGGTCGCGGACGGGCGCAGACGGGCTTGCCTTAAGCGCGCCTTCGGCGCCTTCGGCCTTAAGAGCTCCATCGCCACTCTTGCACATCAAACAGGCTTGGCCCAGCACACTCACAAAGTGTTTGTCACCACTCTTTTGTGCCCCCAAATGAGCTGGGCCAGGGCAGTCCTGAATTTTTAGAAGTGGTACTGAAGGTAAACTGCAAGCCCATCTGTAGTCCCAGCAGAACCCACACAACGCAACGCATCACCTCGTAAGCCTCAGCATCGGAACTGCTGCGCGACGCATCCTCAACACAGGACTTTGCATTGAAGCCCACAACTCCTCAAAACTGCCGCTTTGTGAAATATCTTTATTCAAGATGTTGCATCACCACCTCAGCTCCTTGGAACTGCTGCTGCACGATGCATCTTCATGCAAAGACCTCGAATTTCACTGTAGCTCCTCTGCTCTCCACTGCACGGCTGTTTCCCCACACAAACCTAGCTTTGCCACCGCACCTCCCAGCGAGAGGAACCTTGCATCACCTTGGCTGGTCGATACATCCTTGATGGCTCAGGATTTCGTATCACTCTGCAATGATGTCTTAAGGTACTTTGTTCAGTGGGCATAAACTGTAGCTGGCCAGCACTCCATCGTAGTCGGCCTGAGCCTGTGACTTTGTCCCGGTCCAGTGAGACCAGATCACCACAGCTGAGGCTGTATGCTTTGTGCTTTTTGGTACTTTTTTCATTTAACACTTTAAATTGCATATCTCCGGTTCTACGGATTGGATTTTTGATGCTTGGCCTTAAATTATTTATTACATTTTATTCTATTTTACTAAGTTGGTGTGGGATTATTCTTGTGTTGTCTTTTCACTTTATTACTGTTGAAGTCCTGCATAAATACTTTACACATTGCCTCCAAGTTAAGCCTGACTGCTTGTGCCAAACTATGAGAGGGTTAAGCAAAGTTTTATTTGGGGTTTACTTGTGACTTCACCCTGCCAAGGATTGTGGTGGCAGCTTGAGTAGGGTTCAAACCCTCTCAGTCATTCACACATTTTCTTAATTGAATAAATAATATCCCAAGAGAATGATAAATTGTTGTAATCTGCATTGTTCCAACAACTCAAGCTTTACACCCCCTGCCCAACAACCTTTTTTTGTGCACAGTTGTGCCCAGCAACTGGCTTGAAACTGCAATATGCATATACTGATTTTAATCTCTTATCAGACCACAGAACACTAGTTACGAACAAAAAGTTATTTGTTTTATAAGGATTCTAGCATAGGTACATAATTAGAATAACATGAATGTATTTGCACTATCAACAGCAGTCAACTTGTCATATGTGCAAGATCACCACAGCATAAAAAGCAAGAGAAGTCAAAATTGTGAAGCAGGCCTCAGGAACAACCTTTTCTGTAGTGTACTAATTTGTACTCCAGTTTAGTGCGCAAGTTTGGCAGTTCAGGCTGGGCTTTTCCCATGAGGCACAGGATCAAGACCGATTTGCATATGGCAATGTCTAAACTGGGTTGGCATGGTGAGCAAAAGAATGATTTAACCCAGTTCTCTTGACTACAGGTAAATGCTTTGATTGGTTCTGCAATCCGTTATTCAATTGAGTGTCTTTTGCTTCCTCACCCTAAGTGCCCAGGTGGGTCCCGGGCTCACTGGGTCACTGGATTCAAGCTATCCTGGCTGATGAGGGGTGAAACCCCTAAACCGGTCCTAGGATGCTTGGTTCCGGTCCAGGGAGGTACTGGCTTGGCAGTTCGGGCTGGACTATTCCCATAAGGCACAGGGTCACAAATTATTTGTGTTAGAAATGGGATCTCTGGTTGGCTAAGGCTTGCGCCAAAGCCAGGCAGAGACCACCACTCTTGTCAGGGCAAGGGAGTTACATGCCAAGGATAACCCCTGCTCATCCCCTTGGTAGCGTGGCACGAGCAGCCAGGCTTATCCTGGAGGCCACGTGTAAAGCATTTGTGCAAGCACACAGCAACAACATCCCAGGCACACTACATATCGAACTACACACAAGGATATATCAAAAATAGCCTTTGTATTCTCATAACACATTAGAATAGTAAACACATAATATACATCGCACCACCTGGCACAAGGTCATATCTACAAGGGATTATATACACCTGACAGGCCCCACTGGACCACTGTCAGAACCATCACAAAGTGAACTTAGTAAAAGTAAAACATATCATAAATGTACAACCAGTAACCACTGGTAATCACTGTACTTAGCATCAGCCTGTAACATAAATGACATTATGCACAGCATCACATTAGGCACAAATAACATTCTGCCAATAAAAAGTGGGACCCATGAACGCGAATGATATGCAGATGGAGCAGGAGAAATTAGTAGAACCAACGCAAACAAAGATCACCTGCCTATATGTAATGATTGCAAAAAGGCCCAAGAGAGAGTGTCCCAAAATGATGCACTAATCGCCAGAGCTGACAAATGCATATATTCAAAGATTGCAACAACCAAGTTAATTAACAAAATTATTTTTCTTTTTTATTGTCATAATATCAAGCATGATTGTTAAACCTCACAAAATACATAGTTAGATAAATAAGGTATCAACAACGCACCTCTCTCCTGGGGGAATAAAGGCACTGCACTCCCCTTCAGGATAAAAATCACAGATAGTGCTCCCAGGACACAAAGGCAGCCAGAACACGCTCCTGAAGAAAATATAGCTCTCACAAGGCACTAGGTGCAACCAAAAGTCCTGAGGTTACAAAAAGGGTCCCAAGAAGGTCTTCCAGGTCCAGGGGCAAGATAGGGCCAAGGGAGGCAAGCCCTCATGGCAGCTCTCCCATCCCCCCTGGGCCCCAACAGCAGCACACCTCCAGCAGGAACAGCACACCAAGAACTGAACATTTTCATGGGGTCACAGCCCCTATATTTATACTAACATTTCCTTTGTGTCACAGCACAGGGCTTGGGGATACCAGTAAGGACTGGTTTAGTGGGATTTGGAGCACTTTGTTTTGCCTAGCTTCTCTCCCCTTTGTCAGGTGGGGGCTCCGTGATCAGACACACAACAGGGGATGGTGCCAGCATTGAGGAGGGAAGGCACAGCCCTATTCAGGTCCCAGGTGCAACTTTTCCCTCCCATCTGCTTGCTGATCTCTATATTCATCACTGGGCTGACTCACCCTGTCTCCTGGAGTCACCCACACCCCTTAGCTCCTGTCAATCACAAGCCAGACATGCTATTCACATCATGTAGGCAGACACACAGCACACAGAAATGCCAACTTCTAAAAGTGGCATTTCTCCACCAGTCACCATAAATCTGCACACACCATTGTGCAGCATTTATCCTCACAAGTTCATATATACTAAACTCGTCCCTGCACTCCTCTCATACCAGGAATTACCATGGACACACATATTCCCTATGCATTGCTATGGGAGGGCAGTCCAATCTCACCACACACACTCAGAAAGCTCATACACTTTACACTGGGCCACAGTGCTAACGTGCCCAGAGGCCTAAAATCAATCACTACCACCATGTCAAAGCTTAAGGCAAAAAGTTCAGGGGTGAACCTGCCAAAAGGGCCAAGTCCAACAATTTGCATATCCCCATGTCCAAACTGGGATGGCATGGTGAGCAAAAGAATAATGGATATAACCCAGATCTCTTGACTGGGGGTGAATGTTTTAATTTGTTCTGCATTCCGTCCATTAATTGTGTGTCTTTTGCAACTACTTCATAGCATGGGAAAAGGTAGACTGATGGATATTTCTATTAAACTGTTGCAAATAAAACCTGTTTCTCTAGCATAATGGTTATGTTATCACTGGGTAGAAAATCCTCTAGTGGTTCTTTTTCTTCTGCGAGTTGGATTTCTCTCTTCTTTTAGCCTGGCCTTTAACTGTGTACTTGGTGTGTTAGCACTCTCTTATAGTGGATATAATTAGACATGAGTGGATTCCGACTATTAATGTCCTTTCCCCTCAATACGGCCTGCAAGCATTTTGCTCTGCAACTAATATCTTGGCTTTATGAAAGTCTCTTGTGGTAAGAAACACACATCTGTTGTATTGTTTCATGGGAAGATATTAAAAGTTGTCAGTCGAAGGCCATCAGTCAAATCCTTGCCAGTGTTGATATTATGGACTTGGACAAGAGACAAATTGGTAATGGTTGATTATTTCATTTCACATATAAATGGGTAGCACTCCATCATTTTTATCGAGTTTTCAACCTTAGTTTAACCAACAAACTTTCACATGTGGCGTGCTCACTGTTTAGCATGCCAAGCCCAAACAGCACGTGCATGAACAAAACATCATAATTTTAGGGCTTCTCTTTGCCCCAAAGTCAGTGGCGACAGCCTCTATTCATAGCGCATTTGCATTCCATATTTTTTAATTTAACATGTCTTTTCCTCCTTCTTAAGTTCATTTTGCTTATAATTCTTTATTTTCATTTTCTCCACTCTTCATATCATCCGTTTAGCCATGCAAGGTTAATGCCAATTTTCCACAGTTTCTCATGTTCTCGCGGGCCATCCGAACCTCTCTTTCAAGAATACGTAAAAAAGCATCATTGTTTGATAGCAGTTTATTGTAGCCCAATGCATTTCGGACCTCCACAGGTCCTTTGTCAGGGATAACTGTGAATGACAACAAAATACATCCTTTTAAAACATTACCCCACTAAATAAGTGCTCAAGTTCTTTCCAAAGCTTATGAAATGTAAATTACACATGTCTTACTTTCCTTAATGGCTCAATAACAGTCGCAAACTCAATACCCTTACATCCCCCTCTAGTTTGACCTTTCCCCTCCATGTCCCATATTCATACTCCGCTATCTTAACTAAACCTCATCTTTTTTCATGCTGGGACCTACGAACATTTCTCAACATTCATATCTTTCCTCTCACTTCTTACGCGTACCTGCTAAAAAGTGTTCTTCTCGCGTCTCATGCCGCCCGATACGATCTGTTGTTGTCAGTTAACCACTGCTCTCATCTGAACTAAATCTTCCCGCCTTTGTTTCTGTGTACTCCCTCGTTTTCCATCTAATGGTTAACACCTGACCATCTGCCAGCACTACAACTCCTAACTAATATTTCACTTCTCATGTGATTTAATCAGTAGTTTTCCAAAATCGCTTTGCGCAATTTACTACTTGTCTCTGCCTCAAACCTCATATCCAGAAAATTTGTTTAAAACCCAATTATCGTGCAGTGACAATGTATCCAAAATTATTCAATTTAATAATTCAGTATTCTTGACTTCCATAAAATAAACATGCTTCACAAATGTTGATGTGCCTCCTTGCATCGAGAATGTTCCTTATTCGAAGAAAAATGTTTCAACGTACTGCTTTGTCGTGGGTGCATACCCAATAGGGCTAAAAATACTTCATTTCACATATAAATGGGTAGCACTCAATCATTTTTATCGAGTTTTCAACCTTAGTTTAACCAACACACTTTCACATGTGGCGTGCTTACTATTTAGCATGCCAAGCCCAAACAGCACGTGCATGAACAAAACATCATCATTTTAGGGCTTCTCTTTGCCCCAAAGTCAGTGGCGACAGCCTCTATTCATAGCGCATTTGCATTCCATATTTTTAAATTTAACATGTCTTTTCCTCCTTCTTAAGTTCATTTTGCTTATAATTCTTTATTTTCATGTTCTCCACTCTTCATATCATCTGTTTAGCCATGCAAGGTTAATGCCAATTTTCCACAGTTTCTCATATTCTCGCGGGCCATCTGAACCTCTCTTTCAAGAATAAGTAAAAAAGCATCATTTGTCGATAGCAGTTTATTGTAGCCCAATGCATTTCGGACCTCCAAGGGTCCTTCGTCAGGCATAACTGTGAATAACAACAAAATACATCCTTTTAAAACATTACCCCACTAAATAAGTGCTCAAGTTCTTTCCAAAGCTTATGAAATGTAAATTACACATGTCTTACTTTCCTTAATGGCTCAATACCAGTCGCAAACTCAATACCCTTACATCCCCCTCTAGTTTGACCTTTCCCCTCCATGTCCCATATTCATACTCCGCTATCTTAACTAAACCTCATCTTTTCTCATGCTGGGACCTACGAACATTTCTCAACATTCATATCTTTCCTCTCACTTCTTACGCGTACCTGCTAAAAAGTGTTCTTCTCGCGTCTCATGCCGCCCGATACGATCTGTTGTTGTCAGTTAACCACTGCTCTCATCTCAACTAAATCTTCCCGCCTTTGTTTCTGTGTACTCCCTCGTTTTCCATCTAATGGTTAACACCTGACCAACTGCCAGCACTACAACTCCTAACTAATATTTCACTTCTCATGTGATTTAATCAGTAGTTTTCCAAAATCGCTTTGCGCAATTTACTACTTGTCTCTGCCTCAAACCTCATATCCAGAAAATTTGTTTAAAACCCAATTATCGTGCAGTGACAATGTATCCAAAATTATTCAATTTAATAATTCAGTATTCTTGACTTCCATAAAATAAACATGCTTCACAAATGTTGATGTGCCTCCTTGCATCGAGAATGTTCCTTATTCGAAGAAAAATGTTTCAACGTACTGCTTTGTCGTGGGTGCATACCCAATAGGGCTAAAAATACTTCATTTCACATATAAATGGGTAGCACTCAATCATTTTTATCGAGTTTTCAACCTTAGTTTAACCAACACACTTTCACATGTGGCGTGCTCACTATTTAGCATGCCAAGCCCAAACAGCACGTGCATGAACAAAACATCATCATTTAAGGGCTTCTCTTTGCCCCAAAGTCAGTGGCGACAGCCTCTATTCATAGCGCATTTGCATTCCATATTTTTAAATTTAACATGTCTTTTCCTCCTTCTTAAGTTCATTTTGCTTATAATTCTTTATTTTCATGTTCTCCACTCTTCATATCATCTGTTTAGCCATGCAAGGTTAATGCCAATTTTCCACAGTTTATCATATTCTCGCGGGCCATCTGAACCTCTCTTTCAAGAATAAGTAAAAAAGCATCATTTGTCGATAGCAGTTTATTGTAGCCCAATGCATTTCGGACCTCCACGGGTCCTTAGTCAGGCATAACTGTGAATAACAACAAAATAAATCCTTTTAAAACACTACCCCACTAAATAAGTGCTCAAGTACTTTCCAAAGCTTATGAAATGTAAATTACACATGTCTTACTTTCCTTAATGGCTCAATAACAGTCGCAAACTCAATACCCTTACATCCCCCTCTAGTTTGATCTTTCCCCTCCATGTCCCATATTCATACTTCGCTATCTTAACTAAGCCTCATCTTTACTTTATGCTGTGACCTACGAACATTTCTCAACATTCATATCTTTCCTCTCCCTTCTTACGCGTACCTGCTAAAAATTGTTCTTCTTGCGTTTCATGCCGCCCGATAAGATCTGTTGTTGTCCGTTAACCACTGCTCTCATCTCAAATAAATCTTCCAGCCTTTGTTGGTTGATTATTTCCCAAGTATATTGTTTAAACATCAGAGCTTTAGATTAATTCCGCCCAACACTTCTATACAGTTGTCGACCACAGTGTTGCCACTTAAGTGATTCCCCAGTAAGAAGTTTAGTAGACATCCCATAAAGATGGACATAGTGGCTACATGTGTGTCAAATGAATGGACCTAGATTTGTTCCTTTCTTAAAATACACACAGCACACATGCTCCTGGAAAAAATGATCATTGTGTCGCTGGTCAAACCTTCCACTTGTTATCTGCTCTTTTTTTAACTTGATCTTTGCCTTTTTAATCCAATGCCAAATATACAGGTGATTGACACATTCTGCACAACTTCATATGAAAATGTAGAAGCCATCGTAAAGAAACAAGAGAATCAGCTGGAACCTGATGACTCTACTTTATTGCAAAAAACAATGTAGACATCTAAATCTGGATTTTGCAAATTATTTGGTAAGAACCTTCAATTTTACTTTTGTTAGGGTCTTTTTTTCTGTAGCAAATCAAAATACATTATAGGTATATTTCAAAGTCACACTTTTCGAACAGTATGCCATTTTATGTGAAAGTGACAGTGAAATATGTGAATACAGGGACCCTCATACAGGAGTGGGACATGTGTGATCATTAACCTGCCTCTCATCCATTGCACACATTAGAGTATCAAAGCATGACCCCCATGCCACACCACCACCTTTAACCCATACACAAAGTCAAAGTCAAAAAGGTTTATTGCATAATTAATTAAAATTATTAAAATTTTCACATTATAAAGAATAATACAAAGTGTAAATATGTTTGGTAAAATTAAGTCTCCTCCCTTGTTAAAAATGATGTGGGACGATGTTTTAAAAGTTTCTTCCGGAGATACTCCCGCTGTCTTTGAATATCAAAAATGTTTTTGCTTGTTTATACAAACTTTACCACTCGTTAAAATCAAGGCAGCCTTAGTGTCCTGCTTCTTAACCTTCTCCTCGTTCTACTTGGCTCAAACTTTTTTTCACTTCTGCCATGAATTTTGTTCCCCGGCAAGCCATAATAATAGAACTCCCTCCCAACCAACAAGTTACTGCTTGTCTGCAGGTGCGGATATTTAGCTCATTGCAAATACCTTTTAACAGTCGTTGCCGTTGTGCCATAAGTGCAGGACAGACACACAAAAAATGAGCTAATGATTCTGTTTTATAGCCGCATAGTCTGCATTGCGCAGTCTGGTGGTTACCTTTCCAGGATGGTAATAGATCATTCGAGATGTGCATGCCCATCCTATAATCTGTAAAGGCTCTTTTTAAATGCACGTTGAAGTGAGAGGTTAAGTAAGCGTGTGGTAGTCCTGCTTTGAAGGAATTGATAATGGTCCAGCCGTGTCGCCGTTTTAGTAGTGTCCCTTTATCTTCTTGAAAGGATTTTTTCCTTGCTACCTTATTTGCCAATCTACTTATGCTTGCTTTATCCATCGCGGATTCCCATGCAGCTTCCAACTCCAGCTCTTTTACGCAGATTTTCAGGTAGTTTCCCCAGGAGCACGGGGTTCCGGTCTCCCCTTGATTTTTTATAACTTCCCAGTTTAGCCAGTCCATGGATTCCGGGTCTGCAGATCTAAGTTTATGGCACAGTTTTACGAAGCTGCTCATGCTCCTATATTTCTGGTTTTGCAGACCAAATTCAAGCCTAACTTGCGAGGCTGAGGCACATCTTGGAAGATTAAAAACTGCTTTGTAGATTTTGGTTTGGAGCTCATTTAGTAAGTCTGTTTCCTTGCCACACTAGGTGACTAGACCGTAAGACAGAGAGGGTAAAATTTGTGCCGACATGACCTTCAACAGATGTTTGTGATTTGGACAGTCCATCTTTGTTTTTAGTAGACGGTAAGCAAAGATTAGGGTTTGGGCTTTTGCGCGTATTGCAGTTCTATGCTCCGTTTGTTTTGCGCCCTGAGATATTGTGATTCCGAGGTACTTGTACGACCCTTGTTCCTGCACCTTTGTCCCGTTCACCATCCATGTATATCTTAGTTTTTTTGGGTCTACCAGACGGACCACTTTTGTTTTTTCTTTGCTTAGGTCCAGACCCTCTTGCTTTAAATATTTTGCTAGTAGGTTTAGAGCTCTTTGTAGACCAATTGGAGTTTTACTCAGCAGTACTATATCATCAGCATATTGTAGGCAAGGAATTCGATGATTAGCCAATGATGGAGGGTGAACTTCGTCCGTCTCCAGCACTTTTGCGAGGTCGGAAAGGAAAAGATTAAAAAGGGTGGGTGCTAAAACGCAGCCTTGTTTTAGGCCCTGGTACGTTGGTATATTCCTCGTGGTATAAGCTCCATTTCCCAATTTCACCTTTGCCCATGTGTTTTGATATAGAATTTTTATTGCCTTTAACAGTTTGGTCGGCATCCCCCAACACTGTAGCTTACCCCATAAACGCTCTCGGTTAACTCTGTCAAAGGCCGATTTGATATCGACGAAGCAGGCGTACAACCGTGCACCCTTTGCTGCCATTCTGTCCGTTAGTAATGACAGGCAAGTGAGGTTGGTGATTGTTCCCATTTTCCGCCTAAAGCCTGTCTGGAACCAAGGAATTCTATTTGATTCTTCAATCCATTCTTGCAGCTTTAAAAGGATGCAGGAGGCGTAAAGCTTTGCTTCTACATCTATCAAAGATATAAGCCTATAGTTTGTTGGAATACGATGGTCACCATGTTTAAAAATTGGGTGAATGACGTTACCCTTCCAAGACGCGGGAACCAGGGCATCATTATAAATATGATTGAAAAGTGGCGTTAGGGTATCTGCCCAGAATTCCGGGTCGTGTCTGAAGATGGCGTTGGGCAGCCCATTCGGGCCTGCAGCTCCTTCAGCTTTTAGTCTTTTAATAATTTTACAGAGTTCTCCTCTAGTAGTTAGTTCCGGGAATACCGTCTCCTCTTTTGAACCCCCCTTCGTCCCTAATCCTTCTGTTCCTGTGCTGTTGATTCCCGTCTGATCATCCTCAATTAAATTTGTTGACCTTATGTCGTTCGAGAGACCTACTGTTGTTGTGCAATATAGGGATTTTACGTGCTGGGACCAAGCGTCAGCTCCTACTCCTGCTTCCTGATGGAGTTTAGATCCTTTGTTTAGATCATTAATCATGCCCCAAAAGTAACGGCTGTTAGGATGTTTTCCTGCACTTAGGAGTTTGTTCCATAGCTTTTCCTTGTAGGAGGATTTTGCGATGCTCAGTGACTTCCTATAAGCGCTTCTGGCTTCGATCAGGTCTCCCTTGTTTGCTTGTAACCCCAGTCTTTTTTGTCGTGCTAGATCTCGGGCCGCTTTGGCTACCCTCCTTTTTTTTGTTCTTAGTTCCATGTTGAACCAAGGCTCCTTTTTGAAGGTAGACTTGATCTGTGTCCCTGGTGTTGCTGGGAATTTATGGAGAAGGTCCAGGACCAATTGCTCCCAATTTTTTACAAGATCTTCCTTTTTTTGCAGCCCTTGCTCAAGTATTCGAGCTGTGACGGCGGACCGAATTTTTTCCAGCCCTTCTCCTCGCCATTTTAATTTCTTTAGGTTGAATTTGGATGCTTGATGAAGTAGACAAGAAAGGTTAACCCATACACCTCCCACCCTAAACATACATCAACTAAATAAACAACATACCACTATACACAACCTTGCATTTCCTTGTCTATAATGCAACAAACTACTCTGCAACTATGCTAGAAAAACAACACAGCCCATCAACTCACTCTCAACCACCACCTGTACACACATACCCAACAAAATGCCTTGTAAGACTGTGAGATCAGTACTACAATACAGACAAACAATACTATTGCTATCCTTATATAGTTGATACCAACACTAATAATGCACCTGCTACTAGTTCAAAGAATACTACTCATTCTTCTAGAAAATAAAACTCGCACCACCACCAAAACACAATGTCTAGACTGCCTCCTAATAAATGCTTGATCACTCTCTAAAAACAAACACCACAACTATGACCTACTCACCGGCACACAACCTGACTTACTATTCATAACTTTATCGTGGTTTGGAGATGACATGGCTCTGGTATTGTATGAAGCTGTTCATCCAGGCTACCAAACTGTCACACAAAACCTCACTGAATTCTCACTGAATTTCATGAACCTAAATGCACAGAAGGAACTCACCCCATTTCTTAAGACTTTTTTGACAACTGACAATTCATTACACAACCAAAGCAGACACGCTGGACTCCTATTTAAAGCAAAGGAAAACCATCAGCACCAACCAATTTCCATCAGTCCTCTCCAAGGGTAGGCTGACCCAGCCTCTACATTCCTTAAAACAACTATCAGAAAATGAATTTATGGACCTTCTCAAAGCCAACAGGCCAGGAGGCCAGCCAACCGCCCTTCTGACCCTTATCGACCACAAATCTGCAAAGAACATTCTTGAACTATCTCTGCTGCGATGCCAGTCGGAACAATCATCAATAATTCTTTAACTACAGGAGTCTTTCTAAAATACTTTAAAAAGGCATACATATGCCCATTATTAAAGAAAACAAACGTGGACCAACCTGACCCAAGCAACTACAGACCGATTACAAATGGACCTTTTCTGAGCAACCTGAAAGAAAGAGCAGCATTCACTCAAACGGCACAATTCATTGAAGATAACTCCATACTTTAAAATTCCAAACAGGATGCTGTGCAGGAAGAGGCACAGAATATTCACTCATCACCATCTGGGATGACTTTAAAAAGACAGTAGACTGGAAAGGGGTTGCTACACTACTTCTCTTTGACATTTCAGCTGCCTTAGACACAGTTAATCATGACATTTTAATCCAAAGACTCGAAGAAACCGGCATGGAGAAGATTGCTCTTGAATAGATCAAATTCTACCATCATAACAGACCAAATTTCATCCCTGCTCTCCCTTTCTCATCCAAACCGTGCCTTTAAGAACCCCTACTTTTGTGAGGACAAAAGTATGGGTCCTTCAAGGCATCTCACCCATCATTTTCAACTTCTACATGAAGTGATGACTGGCAATGATCAATGAATTTCAGCTCACATGACATAACTATGCGGATGGCAGACAAATACAATTGCTGAAACTAGAAAGCCCAAAAGACATTGGAAACTCAAAAATCATCAGATGCTTCTAAGCTGTTGATCAGTGGATGACATGGAGCAATCTCAAATTGTACATGTCTGAAACTGAAATACTCATATGTGGCGACTGGAAAAATGACAACCCACTCTGCACCTGACCTGACGATCAGGGATGACTTTCTAAAGTATCCAAAGAAGTAAGAAACCTTGGAAATATCATGGACTCCAAGTAATGAATGAGAGCCCAAGTGGATAGGTTAGCAATATCAAGCTTTGTTACTATGAAAGCTCTGCAACACATCTTACCCACCTAGGATTTCCACACTAGGTCAAAGCCACCATCTCTCTTTTACTGTCTAAACTTGATTATACCAATGGTCTTTAATGCGGATCATCTTTGTCAACTATGAAAACATTACAACTAATTGAGAACTCTGCTGTCAGACTACTCTTACATGTAAAGCCACAATCCCATATCTCCCCTGCATTGAGGGCCCAATATTGGGAACCCGCTGCCTGAAGATCCACCTTCAAGCTGCTTTGTACCAACCATAAAGCAATACACGGAACAGAACCACTTTCCATCAGGAATACAATCACCCTACACATACAACAAAGGAACCTCCACTCCATATTGGCACCTCAACTCAAAACCCCAGCTTACAAGAAAAAATGTGGTTGGTACATATTTCTCCGTTCAAGTAGCCATACTATGGGATTCAATATCCCCAAACATAAGATCTCCTGATAACTATCCTATCTTCAAAAAATGAAGAGTCAGCTCTTTCCTACATGACCACCATACTCAAAAAACAAATGTGCAGCATATACTTGTGGATGTAAGCATGTATAAGCTGAATATATGTATGTATTTAGATATGTACAGTTTTTTGTACATATATATATATATTATATTTATATATTACTTATGGTTTAAAAACATATTTCTTATCGGAATGCTTAACAAATGTATATATTACTTATGTTTATAAAAAATATGTACTGTTTTGTGCTTATTCTATGCTTGACATGTATATAATTTGTAAATAACCAAGGTCTAGTTTTATTTACTCAACCAACACATTTTTAGAAATGAAAGCCAAGTAAGCTACTTGTCTTGGGCTATGTATGTATTCACAATTCTTTCAGTATTATTTCAACACACATTATATACATTTAAACATATACATAAAAGGGAGTAACATTTCAAAACTTTTCAAAACCACAGATTTCCCAACAGAACTGGACACAGCTGTTCAACTGATAAGCGTAATTACACACAGTATGTCACAATGAATTGTGCATGAAAAATAAAAACGTAACAGTGCTTTCAACTCTAGTTAAAACCGAAATAGTGCTTTTAAAACCATGTCACTAATTTTGACACAGTGTAAAGGTTGTGATAACTATCATTCTCTTTGCTAGGAACCTCTTGCTGGTAAAGTCGCTTGGGGTTTCCAAAGTTATTTTATTGTAGTGGGGTTTCTGTTGTAAATGACCCCCTGAACAGATGGTTTTCTTGTACACCACTTCCCGAAGATTTTCTTTGAAACATTTCAAACCGCTTAGCAATTTGGGGTTCTCCTCAGGACCCTGACTGGTTGTTTTTATTTGGAATGATAATACATGGAGCATATTAGCTGAGAACATTTCAGCTGCCTTAGACACAGTTTCTCATGACATTTTAATCCAAAGACTCGCAGAAACTGGCATGGAGAAGATTGCTCTTGAATAGATCAAATTCTACCATCATAACAGACCAAATTTCATCCATGCTCTCCCTTTCTCATCCAAACCGTGCCTTTAAGAACCCCTACTTTTGTGAGGACAAAAGCATGGGTGCTTCGAGGCATCTCACTCATCATTTTCAACTTCTACATGAAGTAATGACTGGCAATAATCAATGAATTTCAGCTCACATGACATAACTATGCAGATGGCAGACAAATACAATTGCTGAAACTAGAAAGCCCAAAAGACATTGGAAACTCAAAAATCATCAGATGCTTCTAAGCTGTTGATCAGTGGATGACATGGAGCAATCTCAAATTGTACATGTCTGAAACTGAAATACTCATATTTGGCGACTGGAAAAATGACAGCCCACTCTGCACCTGGCCTGACGATCAGGGATAACTTTCTAAAGTATCCAAAGAAGTAAGAAACCTTGGAAATATCATGGACTCCAAGCAATGAATGAGAGCCCAAGTGGATAAGTTAGCAATATCGAGCTTTGTTACTATGAAAGCTCTGCAACACATCTTACCCACCTAGGATTTCCACACTAGGTCAAAGCCACCATCTCTCTTTTACTGTCTAAACTTGATTATACCAAAGGTCTTTAATGTGGATCATCTTTGTCAACTATGAAAAGATTACAACTAATTGAGAACTCTGCTGTCAGACTAATCTTACATGTAAAGCCACAATCCCATATCTCCCCTGCATTGAGGGCACAATATTGGGAACCGGCTGCCTGAAGATCCACCTTCAAGCTGCTTTGTACCAACCATAAAGCAATACACGGAACAGAACCACTTTCCATCAGGAATACAATCACCCTACACATACAACAAAGGAACCTCCACTCCATATTGGCACCTCAACTCAAAACCCCAGCTTACAAGAAAAAATGTGGTTGGTACATATTTCTCTGTTCAAGTAGCCAAACTATGGGATTCATTATCCCCAAACATAAGATCTCCTGATAACTATCCTATCTTCAAAAAATGAAGAGTCCGCTCTTTCCTACATGACCACCATACTCAAAACACAAATGTGCAGCATATGCCTGTGGATGTAAGCATGTATAAGCTGAATGTATGTATGTATTTAGATATGTACAGTTTTTTGTACATATATATATATATATATATATTATTTTTATATATTACTTATGGTTTAAAAACATATATTTCTTATCGGAATGCTGAACAAATGTATATATTACTTATATTTATAAAAAATATGTACTGTTTTGTGCTTATTCTATGCTTGACATGTATATAAATTGTAAATAACCAGGGTCTAGTTGTATTTACTCAACCAACACGTTTTTAGAAATGAAAGCCAAGTAAGCTATGTAGTTACTCATAATTCATTCATTATTATTTCAACACACATTATATACATTTAAACATATACATAAAAGGGGAGTAACATTTCAAAACTTTTCAACACCACAGATTTCCCAACAGAACTGGACACAGCTGTTCAACTGATAAGCGTAATTACACACAGTATGTCACAATGAATTGTGCATGAAAAACCAAAAACTTAACAGTGCTTTCAACTCTAGTTAAAACCGAAATAGTGCTTTTAAAACAATTTCACTAATTGTGACACAGTGTACAGGTTGTGATAACTATCATTCTCTTTGCTAGGAACCTCTTGCTGGTAAAGTCGTTTGGGGTTTCCGAAGTTATTTTATTGTAGTGGGGTTTCTGTTGTAAATGACCCCTGAACAGATGGTTTTCTTGTACACCACTTCCCGAGGATTTTCTTTGAAACATTTCAAACCGCTTAGCAATTTGGGGTTCTCCTCAGGACCCTGACTGGTTGTTTTTCTTTGGAATGATAATACATGGAGCATATTAGCTAAGAACAATCTTCCACTTAATGCTTTGATCTGTAGTTTCAGTATTTTGACACAACTGGGTACCTGGTATCTCATGTGACTGCACACCCTTGTTGGCATATCAGAATTCTTCTGTCAAACTGCTTTCTTTTTTAATTCTCCTTCAATCAGCTTCTGTAATAAGAGTTATGATTAATTGAACTTGTTCCTAGGTTAAAGGCCTAATTGCACATTTATGTCTTACAGTAGTTTCCCCTGAAACATTTAAGATTTATTTTCCACTTTCCATCTTGGGGCCAGATGTATCAAAGGGTTTTGCCCATTCTGTGTCTATGGGGAAATGTGTTGATACATATGGCCCCTAAGCTTTGTGCATCATATGCATTCTGCGTTTAACTTGGCTAAAGCTTCACATTAGAAACCTGTGCATCCGGTTTGGGCACAGTTAACTTGAGATAAAACATTATTTTAGTATCTTTAAAATGGGGAAGCTTCGCATTCTAAATTTGCGTATCCAAACTAGGTGCTCTTTGACTTGAATTGAATAAAACATTGTTGCAGTTTGGAAAGGGCATATATCACGTAGCTTTCATCGTCCCTCAGTTCATGAGTACTGGCGTGTGCTCCCATCTATTCAAGTTCAATACACCAATGCAACTTTACACTTGGGTTTTTACAGACTGAAATATAAGTCTCGCGAAAACGGTTATCCATTAGTATGCCTGCATGAAGAAAATAATCCTCTTTTCAGGTGCAGTTTCTTGGGATTCTAAAAAACTGCCCGTAGAGCAAGTTGACTCGAAGGTTCCAGGGATAAAAGCTTCAGCAGTGGAGTGCATTATTCTTATCAGTAGACTAATCCAAGAGGAGACTTGGAAGCAAACATTATGAAAAAAGAAGCATATTTAATTCCGAAATTCAATATTGTCAATCTTGGGCTCGATGAAATATCTGAAGTTAATGGACTACAAATGAGTTTCCTCATTTCCATCATCTTGTGAAACCTGGAGTTTCAATGTAATTAATACCTATGTCTGATCAGTACACTTACCAAAAGGCTGCATATGTTTTATTAATTGATCACAGGGATAGCCATCCGCACTCGAAGTTGCCCTCTTTGACTACAAACACAAGCATTCAGTGGGAGAATGTGGCAGCACTCCATTCATTACTCAGGTCTAAATATTTCACACGAACGAAAGGTGATCAGTCTTCCCTAAACTAAGGAGAGAACGAGGACCTCTGCTATGTGGTCTTCCAACGAAAGTAGAATAAGTACGTTCATACTTGTACATGCAATCAAGTTGGGGGCTGCATAACTGTTTTTTGCGAGAGTTATATCTCAGTCCGTAAAACCAAAATATAAACTCACGTTGTATCTTCAACTTGGATAGATGGCAGCAAACACCGGTAGTAATGAACCGAGGGTCAATCAAAGCTACATAATGTACGCCCTTTTCCAAACTGAAACAATGTTTCATTAAATTCTAGTCAAAGCGAGCCTAGTTCAGACATGCAACTTTAGAATATGAAGCATTCCCACTTTAAACATACCGCAACAATGTTAATAAGCTGGTCCGGTGGATCAGTGGACTGAAGCATTCACTGCAAGGGTTTGGATTTAGCCTCATGGTCACAGGTTTAAATCCCTGCGGGTCCACTCAGCCTTTCATATATACAGCCTGTTATACAGCATCAAGATTCCTATGGCTGAATGTGTACTTTATAAATACACATGTTGTGTTATCTCATGTTAATTAAAGCGCACCCAAGCCGGATGCGTGAGTTACGAATGAGAAGCTTTAGCGAAGTTAAACACAGAATGCATATGACGGACAACGCTTCTAAATCAAGATGGAAAGTGGCACATAAATCTTAGATGTTTCACCGAAAGCTACTATGAGACACAAATGTGCAATTAAGACTTTAACCTTCCATTAATCATAAATTTTATTAACACAGCCGCTTGAAGGAGAAATAAAAAAGAAAGCAGTTTGGCAGAAAAATGCGGATAAGCCAACAAAGGCAGGGCTCAATTTGTGCCGGTGCTTTCCGGTGCTTAGCACCGGCACTTATTTATGAGGGCCGGGTCTACACACGTATGCACGTCATATGGCATCGAGCATATAATTACCTCACTCAGTTACTGACTCCGTGCAGACAGTGTTCATTTAATCTCCCTAGTGATGAATCCGGTAAAGAGTGTTGCTGCGGCTGCTGTCAGAGCTAATATTCATATGATCTGAATCAATCCAGACTGGTCCGGACTCCTATCATAAATATTTACTGCTAATATCCATATCGCATGCGCATTGCGAATCTGCCTTAGGCGCCACCGCCGGCCCTTACTTCAGTGTTGCCGGGAGAATAGGAGGACACTGATTGGCCTAGATTTAGTTTGACGGGGGTAGGCAGCAGCGTGCGCAGGTTTCTTTTTAGGATGCCACACCCGGCACACGAGTCAATAGCTGACGACGTTGAGAGCATACAGCAGCACCTGCAGACCATGCCTATCAGTTAATAAAAAAGGAGTTCCCTGGCCACCCACCACCAGTAACTGTAAGTAATAATTAGCCATGCTATGCTCATTTTTTTGTTGTTGAGCGTGGTGTTGTGACGGTTACCGTGGTAGCGCGCAAAATCTGAAGATTCCATGATGTCCAGGGCCCAGGCCTACTGTACAAATTATGTCACGATGGGGCCGCCAGGGTTAAGTGAAAGGCCCTGCCCCTGATGTATCGTCCCATAAACACTTGGCGCTCTGTATGCAAATATATCAGCTTGAATTTATTTGTGGAGCATTAAAGCTAGAATGTCGGCGGTGGGCGCTGGGTGTCCGGCTCAAGAAGACACATGAGGGGTCGGGGCTCTCACTCTGGGAGTGCGTGCAGGGACTTCATAGCAGGGCCCAGGGGGCGATGAATCAAGCAATATGGCTATTTGTGGCCATACCACAGTGGTCTCTTCCGAGCCAGTTCCGATTACAGCCGAACCGAGCGCCAAGCAGAGGCCTAATGGAGCAGGAGGGCTTCGGCCTTGGGTACTTCTAATCTGCCCAACAGAGTTTATCGGAATTGAATGGCTGGTAGGGCCGGGGCGGGCTGGCAGCAAGACAGTGAGTAGAAGGGGGTGGTTGGGCAGGCAGATGTCCGTTTTATAGAGAGGAAGTGGCGGTGAAGCAAGGATGTCATGTCCCCTCGTGCAAGAAGGTAACATTGCCCCTCCCCTCATTTGATAGTTAAAACCAGTCTTGATTGGATTTTAGTGTGCCACTCGGACCCATAGACCCGGTGTCACTGTGGCCCTGTTGTACATTTGATAGGCAAGCCCTTGGGTGGGGAGAAAAATACCAACTGTAGTGACGAGTGTGCATTCACAACGGGGATGGCTACATGCACTAATTAAGTCAGTAAAAGGCAAGGAATACGAAGTTTCCAGGTGGGGATCAGTCCAGAGCAGTGAAGCAGGACCCCGCTAAATTATTACTCTTAATTAATTGACAATGTTTAAAAAAATACTCGTTCTAGAATGCAATGATTTAATTCTAGTGATTCTTCAGTGGCGCGCGCAACACACTGCCTGGCATTTCCTTCTAAAACAATTTTATTTTAATCGCGGTTAATTATTTATATGTAAACGGGAGGGCACACCTGTAATTAGCGTAGGGTCGGACGCGAAGATGTGTTCTAAGTGCGTGCAAGAATAACAAAAACGTTTGGTGGTGTGTGAGCAATACAGCTCAAAATGTTTTCGTTTTTCAATGCACACACTCTATACGTATTGCACTCTGGAGAGTGAGATTAGAATGAGTTTTGGTGGTGACCGGAGCATTACTGTGAGAGTGCGTGCATTAAAAAACAAAAGTATTTAGTGGTGTATTAATCACACACCACCAAATGTTTAAGTTTTTCAGGACGCACTCGTCTTGGAAGAGGTGTCAGTTCACACAGGAAAACACACATAGCCTGAGGACTGCCCCGAGTTAATTACTATCGTACAGTAAACTCCCATGTAAGTGTTTTTCCCTGTACATTGGGGGATCTTTATTTGTTTCTCTTCCTTGGGTCCGCCAGCATAGTGCTGCAACCCTTTGGCTGATGGGCTTCCACGTTTGCTAATGGGCCTAGTAGTAGTTGGTGAAAATAAAATCATTGCGATTGACCGATGAATGCAGGGAAGGGGATAGAAGACCAGGGAGTCAGGGAGAGAGAAGAGACCCTTGCTGTACTGATGCTTGAGTAGCACTTATGCCTAAAAATCAAGTGTTCCGAAGTGCTGACAGGGAACTTGGGGAAAAGAGGACATGAAAGGGAAGAAGGAAGTACAATACAGGAAGAGGGAGGAGGCAGGACACTCTCATGTTGGTTGCTTGTCTAGCACTTATGTTAAAGAATGGGCTGTTTCAAGGCGCTGAAGTAAAGCCTAAGTGGAAAAGAGAGCCCATGAGAGCGAAAGCAGGAATAAAGTACAAAGAGCATTTAATTTACACACAAAATGCATACTTTTGAGCAGACAAGATCGACTTGCAGTGGGTTAGTACAAAATGCTGGTTGTTGAAGGCAGCATCTTAATTTACAATTCCTAGCTACCAATATATGATCGATTATTGAAAATGTCAATAAATGTCAATGCATTTAATATGCAATCTTAGTCTAGAGAATGTAACCACAGGAAAGAGAGGACAACATAATTATGCCCCAACTGCATCAAAAGTATACATTTTGCTCAGGTTCATTCTAGGCTTGGCAACGTGTTCCTCTGTAAATTCCCTAACACTATGGCAATAATTTCTTAATATTTTTGTTTATTTTACATTTTCTTATAGCGCTGCTTTTTATAGAGCCATTGAACTTTCTACCACACCATTTCACTGTAATCTTTTGATTTTTTAAGGACTGGCACTGGCCACTATGTAGAGTCAATATAAACAAGGGTTCTTATTTATATGGCTTGTGACTGAGAAGGGCTAGAGAGCACAGAAACAGAGACCTAATTAAGGCAGGTGTGACAAACTTTGAATCTCTGACTTTCAATGGTTCTGGTCAAGATACAAAATACGAAGCATGTGCCAAAGAGAGATTTTACTGTTTGTTAACTATAGAAATTACCCCTGAAGTGCCACTGAGATCTACATTTTTCCACAATGTTAGACGTTTTCATGTCTTCTTGAACATAACTTTCTGCCTCTGCCACTGGTAAGAGAGAGCATAGCTCTCTCGCCTACGAACACTTTGTTCCAGCTCCACTGGCTTGGGTGCCTTGTGTGACATTTCCATGCTTCCTGGTCTGAGTACTTGTGTGACATTTCCTTCCTTTCTGGGATTACAACTGACTTATAGCAGTGCCAGTTGAGGATTTGGGTGGAACCAATAGAGTAAGTGGGTGGAGCCAGTGGAGGACGTGGGTGGGGCCCAGGGAAAGTAGGTGTGGCCTCCGACAAACATTTGAGCACCTGCACTTCATATTTTACAAATTAAGCACTGAACAAAGGTGTTCAATCACATGACATCCGAGGTACCTAATTAAGTCAAAATACAGATTACAGATCATAGAATTAAAATAAATGATGTTTTCAGCTAATATGCTCCATGTATTATCATTCCACTGAACACAGCCAGTCAGGGTTCTGAGGAGAACCCCAAATTGCTAAGAGGTTTAAAATGCGTCGACGGAAATCCTTGGGGAGTGGTGTGGCAGAAAACCATTTGTTCAGGGAGCAATTGCAACAAACTAGAACCCCACACTCCATTAGGTAACTTTGGAACCCCCAAGTGACATTACAAGCAAGAGGTTCTTAGCAAAGAGAATGGTAGTGACCACAACCTCTGCACTATGTCAAAATTAGTTGACTAGTTTTAAAAGCAGTATTTAGGCTTTTAACTTGAGTTGAAAGCACTATTACGTTTTGGGTTTTTCATGCATAATTCACAGTTAATTATACTTTGTGTAATTATGTCTTATCAGTTGAATAGCAGCGTCCAGTTCTGTTTGAAAATATTTAGTTTAAAAAAAATTTGGAATGTTGTAATGTGGCCCCACCCTTTTTGATATGCTTACATGTATATATTGTGTATTGCAATAATAAAGAAAGAATTTTGAATAAATAGACGAGCCTTGACAAGTAGCTCACTTGGCTTTGATTTCTCAACAAGTTTTGGTTGACTAAATACAGCTAAACCCCGGTTATTAACACATTTCTAGGAGGCCCAATCTATCTGTAGATATAAGGGCCCAACCCCCATATATGTAAAATGTATATGAGTCACTGCATAGTTTACATTTACGTTAATTGATTATATGCTTATGGGTTTTATCTGCAACAATGTTTAAATACCATCAATAAAATTGTAGCTCTAAGTGCTTCACTATTAATATATTAGAGAAAATATACAATAAAAATAAACAAATATAAAAAATAGATAAAAAAATAAAAATACATTAAAAAAGTAATAACATAAATAAATCAGCTTTATGTACCGCAAAACTTGGAAGTGTAACTTTCTGTCTATTTATCCATACATGTACATATGCAATTTTTTATAATATGACTTTATATCTATTTATTTTTTCCATACACATGTATACCTTTCTATGGAGATATATATCTATACATGCAATAGTTTACTCCTTCTGTCAAAAGAAAAGCTTCAACTCTCTCTAATCCACTAATCTGTCTCTTCCTACACCTCTTTCAATATATCCTCTACTTCCACTCTCTGAATCATCCCAAACCTCATTGTACTACTATGCTCTTATCTCCCTTATAACCCTTTCTTGACTTTCTCTCCTCTATCCCTCCTTTGACTCTCATCCCAAAAATCATGTTACTACTATAATCTCGCAAATAACACATTCCAGACTCTTCCATCCTGTGATTAATCCCAAATGTCATTTTACAAATATGGTCTCCCTAATAACTCTTACTAGACTCTTCCCTCCTTTTGCTCATCTCAAACCTAATTCTTCTACTATGATCTCCCAAATAACACTTTCTAGACTATTGCCTCCTCTGTTCCTCCTTTATCATATTTATTTATTTATTATTTATTAAGAAGTTTTATATATAGCTCTCGCCAGACCTAAGGGAATCGGATCGCTTTACAACAGATTTAAAGCAGGAATCACACAAAACGGCAGAGCCGCACGCATACCGTTCGGAAGACCCAGTGTGCTGTGCAACATTGTGGTAGGGAAGCCCTGAGATAGCCTCAATGAGTACACAATGTCTTGGGCTAAACCTCATTCAGGGAGGAGCGAATGAGGAAGGGGTTGGGGAGAGGGGAAGAGGTAGGTTGTGGTGGAACATTGTCGGGGGCTGCAAAGTGTAGGCTTGTGCTTTTTGGTGGTGGTTCTCGGTTCGGTAAGGCACGGTTGAGGTAGAGGTCATTTAGGAGTCTTTTGAATTTTACAAAGGATGGGATAGTTCTGATATCAGCTGTGATGGAGTTCAAGATTTTGTGTGTGTTTCCATCGAAGGATCGTGCAGCGTTTTTTTGTTTGTGTGTTTTCATAGGGATGAGTAGTAGGGTATTGGAGCTCCTGAGGTGTCTTGTCTGACCGGCTTTCTTGAGATTGAAGGCCATGCATTCCGGTTTCCCTGTGTGCAAGGCTTTGTGCATGAGGCCGGCAGTTCTAAAGCTGGCACACATTTTGACTGGGAGCAATTTTGGTTCTCTGAGTGCGGGTGATAAGTGGTCATATTTCTTAACTCCGGTGACCATTCTAGCAGCTGCATTGAGAGTTGTTTTGAGGGGAGCTAGGTGGGATTGTGCTTTCCCGGTGACGACTGAATTCCCATTGTGGAGTTTAGATAGCACAGGTGAATGGGTGGCTTGTTTGAGGTCCTTGAGAGGGATAAAAAGTTTAATTTTGTTAAGAAGCTTCAGATTGAGGAAGGCATTCTTCGTGGAGATCGTCATGTGTTTGGCCGTGTTCAGTTTTGTGTTAGGGTGATTCCTAGTGATTTTACAGAGTTAGCCATGGTGAAATTACCATTGAAGGCATTGATTGCTTTTAATCATTCTACGATTTGAGGGTTTTCTTCTTTGTTGGAGATGAGGAGGATTTCAGTTTTGTTTTGATTAATTTTAAGGTGGTTTGTTGATAGCCAGTGTTGGACTTCTCTAAGAGTGTTGTTGAGTCTTTGAATGTCATCAATGGAGGAGGTTTCCAGGTAGATCTGGGTGTCATTTGCATATAGGTCGAAGGGGTTGTTGGCTTTTATGAGTAGGGTGGTGAGGGGTTCCATGTGTATGTTGAACAGTTAAGGGGAGAGCACTGAGCCTTGGGGGACACCTCTACTGCCTGAGTGTAGGCCGGAAGTAAAGGTTTTGATATTCAACCCAACGAACAAATTACCACATCCGCTGCTCTGACTGTTAATTCCCTATACTAATCCACCACTAATCCACGTTGTGATCGGGAGCAGTGTCCTACGCACCAAAAAGCGTTTCAATGTATTTTCAGGGGTAATAAGCACTATACAAATACAATTACAAAATCATGTGAAGACAGCCGAAAATTAAAATATGTATATTCTGCAATAATGAAGGATTACATTTAACACTGTAAACGGGTTTTTTACTAATTATTTATTTCAGATATTAGCTTTGGGATAGAATTAGGGAATGGGTTAAGATTAAAATATTTGAAGGATTGTGGCTAAGTCTACATTTTGTGCTAGGATAGACAAGGTTAATTGGAGGGGTTATGTGTTAGGATCTGGTTTACAATAAGAAGGATTAGTGTTACATTTAGGAATATATGTTAAACCTTGGAGTTTGTCATATGCTTAAGTTTAGCATAAGGGTTAAGGCTCTGTTTAATATGAGTGTCAATCTTTGGTTCTGTTCAGGATTAGATCTCAGGCAGGTAGGTTTGGGTACGTATCCTGGGTACTTATAGGTTTATTTCCAAATTTCTTCATTCTGGTATTATTTACAATGGTTTCTTAATGTATCAATAATTTGTAAAATGCATTTTTCTTTAACATCTGTACTAAAACAATTACTTCTTAAAAAATAAATTGAAGTTTTCAAATACTAGCAACCAAGGACCTATGAAAAATATTCACGATAAAAATGTATGCAGTAGGGAACTGAAAAAGGAAGGTAAATCCAATCCACCTATTTCCATCCCCATAGAGATTTGTGTTTCATCATTCTTCTTGTCATCAGCTTGTGTAATTCAATTTCACCTAATTGGTGTCAGAGGAAACAAAATAATCACACCTGTGACACCTAGTTATAGCCACTTCCTTTCAATTGAAGCATAGACTACTCCTTGTTGAATGCCAGTCATGGTTGTATTTTCCAATAAATAGATGTTTTAAGAATCAACAATGAAAGTGTTTTACAAACCAAAATGTCACATGATTTGACAAAGTATAATGTACACACTGTAAACAGGTTCACAGCATAGCTGTTTTTATTTATCTACATCCTTTCAATTACAATACAGCCTATGGTGGTTACAGAATAAATTTTTTCATAGCCCAGAGAATATTGTAGTTGGCCTGTCATCAAACTAGTAGAACTGCAGAAGCATTTTCAGAAGAGAGATTTAAAAATTGCATTTTTTTTAAAGTTACTCCAATCTGACAATAATGTAAATTCTCCAACTGTTCCCAGGACATGCGTCCTCTGGTCCTGATCCCCATAACCTGTGGGTATTGCACACAGGTCGTACGGCTAGTATCCTGGGACAGATGTGCTGAATTCTCCAACCTACAGTGGTTGAGCTTGAACATACTGCCAAAATTCATTGGTTCAGTAATACACCAATATAATTCTTTTGTAAGTGTTTTTTCATGTTTTTTCACGTTTGTTGCACTTATTTATTGCAGTAGCTGTATTATTGACCTTGAATAAGGCTGTGACACTATTCTAGGTCTCTTGGCCGAAACATGTTGGTCTAGCATTTACACAGTTGCCTCGAAGAGTGGCATCTGCGTCACTAGTCATTTTCTACTTTTAATCCTGACACCGGGTAGCTGCATAAAGTTGCAGCCTAGCTACCCCCATAGCCAGTTTTAACCACTCACATTTTAGCACTGCACCTTTTCTAGACACACCAGGCTCACATAGGGTTTTCGTACACCCTCCCCTTCTCACAACAACATCCCTGAGTTCCTCCTTCGTAGCGAGGGGGTTGTAGCCCACATGGAGACTAGGTCTTTAAGGCAAGGAAGCTCCCCTATGATGAAGCATTACACCTCTGGTGTGTGAGGGGAACCGTCCTTAAAAGGGAAATCCCCCTCACAGTGGCCGAGTACACCAAGATATGTATGACCCCCAGTTGACTCTGGACCCGTGGCCATTTTTGTTATTTGAATAATTTGAATTCAAACAGGTTTTTCCCTTCTGCTTTTCCGATTCACAAGGATATATTTAAAAATAATTGCTGCCCTATGATGGACAAAGAACACAATCCAAAATGACAATTATATTATACATTAAATAATTTTGACATGCAAGGGTCAGCGGACAACTATGCCCCTGAATGCTTTTAAATAAATAAAACAATTTTTTAACATTCATTGGCAATGCCAATAGGTATGGATTTAAAGGAATGTTGTTTGGTAATATAATACATTTCAACTACATAGCATGGAAATGAATATGTATTTGTGTGGAAGCAAAGAACTGTAGAATAATAATAGTGTAGGTAAAAGGTCAGGTGACAGTTGCACCGTTAAGCCAGAACTAAAAATCCATGTAGGTTAATTACTGCCCTACTCCCATCTGTGCTGCTGTCAGAGAAAAACACTATAAATTATCTCATTTTCTAAGACACTTTAACAGCTTTACAATGTCATGTGTGTACCCTTGAAAATCTAAGCTCAGGCAGCTGTATAAACAAAATGATCTCAGGTTTGTGGAGGGGAAGCACATTTTTGTCAAAACCCACAGCTTCGGCCCAATCAAAACATGTACTCCTGGCTCCCACATGTGGGGGGAGCCAAAATATTTTCCAGACCTAAACCTTTTTTTTAGTAAATAGAAGGCACTCCTAAGGTACGCCCTAAAAGTTCATAGTCCAGAGCGCATGGTATTTAAAAAGTAGAACATATGTACTTATGTTTTATATGTCTCGGTAGTGATAAATTCCTAAAGTTGTTCTTCACTATAGTAAGGCATATCTCTCCCATTGATTAACTTGTGGTTATTTTATTACATCTAGTAGCTTGTAACGTTTGATTTGGAGCATCTAGAAATATGTTTTTTATACTCGAATGAAATGTAATTCGAAATCCTCCTTACTTGTAAAGTCAGATTTCTGAAAATTTCACTTTTAGAGAGTTGACGTTTCCTTGTCATAACCAATAGTACCTTTTCCCAGTGCATGGGCCACATGACTGTGAATGACTCTGCTGTGGGGGGTTTGTGTATTTGTCCCAGACAGTGACACAAAAGGAGATTACGACTGGACCCTATAGACAATCCGTTAGCTTGGTTGGGGGAAGGGCTTTGCCTCCTGCAAACACACAGTAACCTGAGACTAGTCTTCTGTGGCCCCAGGCCGTCAGTACACTCCTGGATCTGCGGCCATTACAAGAGGAAGGACTACCTTGTTCCCCAGAGGACTGCCCTGATGCCTGAGGTGTGTCTTGTTTCCCAGAGGACTGCCCTTCTGCTTGAGGCCTGCCTTGAACCTCAGAGGACTTCCCTACTGCTTGAGGCCTGCCTTGTACCCTAGATGACGGTCCTGTTGCTTTAGGCCTAATCTGATCTGTGAGAAGGAAGACTGGACCTGTTCTCTTCATCCCTGGCTACCCGAGTTATTCATAGTGTCAGTTGGCTGACCTCCTGCTCTAAGCTACAGGGACACAGCATGGTCCAGAGGCCTTCCTGCAATTGCCCATCTGACCTGCTACACTGGACCTGCCTGGACCTGCAACAGGACCTGCCTGAGCTCCGCTGGTCTCTGCAAGATTGAGTCCCTGGTCCCCAGGAGGTGCCCTGACCTTTAGTTTGCATCATAGTTGACTCCTCTACAAGTAAAGGTACATTTCTGACTTTTTGGGAATTTCACCACCTTTACTGGTAAGATCAAAACACATACAGGAATTTGTGTCTTCCCCATATCTAGCATGACCAGATGACAGTGAATGCCACTTTGTGCTTTTAGGCCATGTAGCTACTTAAAAAGTTTAAAATTGCATATGTAGGATTTTACTGATTTGATTTTTCTTATTCTAGTGGCAGTTTATTTATCAAAACTTAACGTATTTTTTTAATGGCTTTGGGATTTTTCTTGTGTTGTGTTTTCACTTTATTACTGTCTGTGTGCTGCATAGTTACTTTGGCTCTAACTTAAGCCAGCCTGCCTGCCGTGTGCCAAGCTACCAGAGTAGTAAGCACAGCTTAATCTTATGACATCTTGGTTCACCCTGACAAGGACTGTGGTTGTTGCTTGAGTAGGGTTTTTCCATCTCCCTCAATCAATAAAAAAATTTCTCACATCGGACGTAAGCAACAACTCAATCTATGCCCACTGTCAACAGTGGGCTAGCATGACTAAATGACGTAAAATGTTTTAAAGGATGTAAAGGTATATAATAAAAATACATTTGAAGAAATACTATGTACTAAATATAGATAAAAAAGGAAAATAAATTCCACTAATGTGCAAACTGTTACTACTTTCTAGCTAAACAACATATTTTTTGCGCTATCAGAGCAATGGTTCGGAACACGTTTAGGGTTACATATTTCATTAAAAAGCTAGATTTCTCCAGCCGTGCATTATACTACAGTCTGATGAGTGAAGTAACCTTTATATCTTACTGCATATATAAGACAAATGCCCTTTAGTTATTGGGACCTGAAAAAAGTGCATGCAATGACCTTGCCATTACCTCCACTGATGTACACGAAATTTTGATTGTTTCTAGATGCATTCTAATTGTTTTTTATTGCAATATATTACAAAGTAGACAGAGTAATTTTGTAACCTAGTAGAAAAACCATTAAACAAATGATTTCTCTTGGAACTACTGACCAATTGCTTTGCCTTTCTCTTCTGAGAAACACATACCTTTTTTGACCCAGTTGTGGTAGAAGTGATTGGTCTTTCCAGATGCACAGGAGATGACCAAAATATTTCAACCCTCTTGTGTTTAAAATGTCACTGGGGAAACAAAATCACCTTAACTGAGCAGTTAAGAAGGCACTCTGCAAATAATGATAGTAAGCACTACTTTTTTAAAATTCACCAACTTTAGGCTCTAAAACTATTTGCGAATTGGACATTAAGTTTGCTTTCTTATTTTCATTGTAAAGCGAGGCAACGGGACCCGATATGTAACCTGCACATAATTTTGCAGATATGTTTTAAATAACATATTGGGCCATATTTAATTCAAGAGTATATTTAGTACACTAGCGTCATTATGGATGATAAGCAACTCCAGATATTCAGTGTCAATCTACATTTTTTATGTCACGAAAATAAATGAGGTGGATCTGCATTTAAGCTACACATAATCAATAGAGGGTGTCTGCATTAAATGCATGATTAGCGCAAGAATAGCAGTAGATTTCATTGGGTTTTGTAAATTCCGGTAAATGTACGTGATAGTCTCCTGCTGTTGCATGAAGTTTGGTTGAGATTGAAGATATTGCGTAGCTGATTAGGACCCTGAATAGATACTCAAAGGCCGGTAGCCTATTTAGTCATAAAAGGAGTAGTTTGGGGGTGTGGCTTAGAACCAAATGAATATGGCGGTGATGTCGTGAGGCTCCCGGACCGGGCTGGTGGAAACGCGCTATGGGAGAAGTATAACGCGTCGCTGCTCAGAGGAATATTTCTACGAACACTCGCTCGCAAATATGTGAGCTTTCCTGCCGATTCCACACACCAAATAACTGCCAAGTTTAAGGTAATTGCTGTAACAAGGAGCAGAGTCCCCGTGGCTGACATTATATTTTGACCGTGGAGCGATTGCTGGCTTCTCCTCAGACACAGTGGGAGCAGCCTTTGCCCAAAATGCCTCAAATCGCCTAAAAAGCATCAATTTTTAATACTTTTTCCAGTAGGAAGTTGGGGCAGAGCTGCAACGCAGTTTCTCGTCACCCTTCTGCAAGTAGTGAGGAGATGAGGTTACAGCTGCCATTTTAGAAATGTTGCGCCTATTAAGATGAGCATATATACAGCTACAAGCAATTTTTCTGCACCATATATTTCTTTTTGTGTGCTTTGTAAAATGTTTAATTGAGGCATTTTTACAATTATATTTTAACATTCATACTTATAGCAGGTGCCATTCTCTGATTGAGAGATTAGGATAAACCAAATAATATACCAGTACTTTCTGCAATAATAGCTAAAGAGGCTCTTGATGTACTAAGTTTCTAGTCTCCTTATAGCCTGCAATTTATCTCAATTCCCATCTCTGTGAGGTAGTTTTATCTGGCGGTATATTACTTCCTGAGCAATACTTTCAGGCATTCCGCTTTAGGCATCATACACATTGATGAGTAGGACAAAAAGATCTCTTTTACCCACATCACAGCCAAAACGTATTTTTCTCAAGAACTCAACGATCTTTTCAGAACTCTCCAAACTGGAACGTTCAGGTCTCCGTGAAATTGATAGTGAAAATACCATTATGGATTCCAAGCAAGCACAACAGTCCAACATGAAATGCTTGAAAAAGGATCTCCCCTCACCACCTAAGCCAGGCTCTCCAGTCTCTAAGGAACTGTTACTTTAGGAGATAAGATAGGTTATAACAAGTACCACCTTTCATAAATTTTTGGGTTCAGGGATGAGGGAGTCCAAACAAAAACAGTGTAGTACACAGGTACTGACATTTCAATAGTAGGTAGACATGTTTCAATACCAACATAAGTTCAATGCAGATTCTTCAGGACTCGGGATTAAAAAGCTTACATACGATTTGTTCAGGTTCTTTATGTTTTCTGATTGTCAAAAAGTAAGTATAAACATATAAACAGTACTGAATCACAGGTATAGTATAATTAACTAATAAAACAAGTGAACTGCTTTCCTTGCATGAAGTATGAGTCAAAGCTACTGTCCCCTCACTGTTGACTATTGTGCAATGCTCTAAAACCATGGATATATTATGTTAGACAGGCAGATAGGTTTGCGTGTGGACCGTTTGGTAAGTAGACAGATACATCAATATATATACAGTCTGGAAATACAGATGTGTAGACACAATGAGGGATGTAAAGCAAACGGCAAACTTTTAGACATTAAGGCACTTCAAGTTTAGGTGCTATTTATCACACCTGATAAATAACGATGCTAAGGGGTAAGTTATTTATCCAGTGGGATAAATAACACCCTTAAAGGCAATGGGGGGAATAACTTGCCGATTTGGGTTTTTAAATGTACCACAATCCACATGATACAGTAATATTAGATTTTTTAGGGATTTCATTTTCAATTACTATAAAATTCCTCAAAAAGTCTCCAAGTGTTAGTGTATAGTTTATCTAATGCTGTTCTGCTGTCAAATGTAATTTGTAATTAGTCTACTGGCATGCACACCTTTTTGCTCCTTTTGCCTAACAACTCCCTATTTCTTATCCTCACTTTATTCATGGCTCATTGCACTGGAGCTTCTGCGTACCACTTTTCACCCCCATCTGTTGAGCATTTTGGATTTTTCTTGGATTATTCTTCTGTATATAGGGCATCTGTACTGCAATTTCCTTTCACCCTTCATACCTCACTGTATGGAATTTTATGTAAGAGAAGCTTTAGGAGGAATTGTCAGCGTGGAAAATACTGTTCAAAGGGAATCAGTTACCAACCCAATTTGGGAGTCTGTTACTTTTTAAACGGAAATAGAAATGCGATACAAACCACTGATAAATATGCTACTAAATCACAATTTGGAAGGAGCACTCACAACACACCCCTTCTAATTTGTAAATTGGTAACCATGCGAAATCCCATTCTAGGAGTCGGTAAAAGTTTACAAACTCCTTAAATGGGACTCAAACTTAATACAAAAAAACTTGCAGTTGCAAACAATGGAATTTTTCTAAATGCAAATTTTGCAAATTGAGAGAACAAATTAGTTAAGTGATTCGGACCCACAATTCCACTTTGATAGGATTCAAAATAAATAATAAATGAAGTATGATTCAGCTTTGTGAAATCTATCCAAAACTAAGAACGCATGGATGGAGACTTGCCATATACAGGAGAATTCCATCCTCGCATTCATAATCACAAAATGCCATTTTTTCATCTGAATGCAGCCCTATTCTCTGTAAGGGGCAGGAAAAAAGAAACACAATTCTATGAGGGTACGGTGATGGAGCATGCAGTGATCCCCTAAACCACTGTCTCTTTCCTTTGATGCCTACATCTGTAATTCAATGTTCAGGTTCCGCCACAGACGTGCCACTTTGTAAAAACATACCACCTGCTTCTTTCGTCTGTCTCTTATAAATGATTTCCTTACAAATCCTCTAGTATAGTTGGCTCAAAGAATCTTTTGTTAATAAAATGGGTTGAAATGGTGCATTTACTAGCACAATGTTTTAAAGAAAATTAACAAAAATCAATCATTGTTAAAGTATTTGAGAAAATCCCTGGTTTGCTGAGCTAGCGCCTCATGGGTGCAGGTGCCCGGGCAAGAGGGCTTTGGATCGCCGACGTGAACATTCTGTTCAATTAGCTCTCTTCCCACCATGTGCTTGTTAGGATGACCTATTGAGGATAATGGGAACTTGTCAGGTAGGCCAGGGCTGCTCCATGTAATAATGATGTTATGGAAATAAAACATAAGTTTGAGCTGCCGACTGTGCCAGTGAAAGTGATAGATAAAAATCACTTTCAGGTTGATTCTAAAGATTTAGGGAATATATATTCAACAGATACTTCTAGGATAGGTCTATGGATTTCTAAATGTTTAAACACTGCATGGATTGCTACGCCTGTATCGCACTTTAGCATTAGGTATACTATCAAAAATATCCTTAATTGTTTTTTTTCCAGACGTCCTCTCAATTCAGGCACTAGTTTTAGCTGTACCGCTGTACCAGCTGGACCAGAGCAGCAAGTTGGCCGAAGTGTAAGTAGTGCACCTTGGAGCTTTGCCGGCCTGCAGGATCAAGATCGTCCCTACGCCGGGTGTTGGTGCCTGGCCGATGCACAGAAGACTCCCTGAAGGAGGCTGGTGACCAGGAAGACGCCTGGGGGCCACGACAACAATGTGGCAGAGGAGAAAGCGGCCAGGTGGTCAGAGCGGTTGTGGTCTGCGGAGTGTGCCGGACCCAAATCAGACGCAGCTCGCAAGGAGGCATGCAGCAGCTCAAACTGCGAAGCTGCGAGCCACAGCTGGGTGGACTAGCGGGTCATAGTCGCCCCCCCACTGAGGATTTTCCGGGCGGTGAGTTCGACGCCGGAATGCAGGAACAGGGATGCTGCCTGCTGGGCTGAGAGACTTGGGAGGAACCGCCCCCCTTTGCATCTGATTGATCACTGTGGCTGGATCGTCCCCAGGGGTGTGAGGAGGTCCTGAGGTGATGGGGTGCTGTTAAACTGGGTGCCCTGATCCACGACCGATCTACCTAGGGCTGCAAGGACTGTGGGAGCAACCACTGACTGTTGTTGCCTATGCAATGAGGCAAGGGCACATTGGGCCTACTGTGGCCTGCGATTGCTCAAAATCTAATTGCGTGCCGAATTACGGGAGTGCCTGACCTTAAGATGGTGACTGGAGCCGGTCTCGACTACCACCGTGGGAGACTCCATGACACGGGGGCTCTTCCAAATTGAGCAATAGGGGCATTTCAGCTGATCTACCTTGCAAGGGTGTGCTGCCTGGGGGCTCATTGAGAACGGGATGCTCGCTGGGAGGACAGGCCAGGACATTGCCAGACTTTAAGATGGCACCCAGCTCAAAACATCATTACAGCTGCAGGGGTATCCCGAATGCAGAGGACTGTTGAAGGAAAGGTTTGAATACACACTGCTTTCTTAATTTAACCCACACCAAGTGAACTGAATACTGGAAGGGCGGAGTGTTCCACGACCATAGGCCTGCTTCATGGTGTCTTGCTGCTGGGTGCGGAGGAAAGATGCGATCGCCTGGCGCTCTGCCCAGGAAAGTGTTTGTGACTACCCCCCACCTGCACCAAGGCTCACTACGATTGGTGAGGACACTGCCTCCCGTAGGAAGCTGCTGTCATCGCCCATCGCTCTATGATTCAGAAAGAGGGCCTCGATTGTTGCTTCTCACCTTTTTGGATCTATAGTTAACTCTTTTGGAGAAGGCTGGAGCTAGTCAAGCTCAACCTCAGTACTCCTACAGTACACCTCACCTAACACTTATGGAGTAGAACAATTGTATGGCCCCATCCCCTAAGACACTTCCAGAATAAAGGTATAAAATAAAAAAACGGGGATCTGACCCACAGACAATCCTAATGCACAGAAAGTCTCCCGACCCACAGCTCCTGACACATTTGACCACCAGCCAACTCTGATCTAGCTCTGAGTGGGGTTCTAATTCTTAACCACATAGGAAGACCCCTGGGGGGACTCCTTATCAAAGACCCCTTAGCGGAAACTCGCTCAATTGCATGCAAACGACATCAAGACGCCCACAGAGGCAGGATGTCTCATGCCTCCTCAACCTCCCTCCGCCCTTCTACGAAATGTTTGAAAACCCATGGTCCTAACTCTTTCGCCATCATATTCCCTCCTAATCTCTCACACAAAGCAAAAAGAAACTTCAAATTTAGGTTGATTAGACAACTCCCAGACACTCTCATCGAGGATACATACCACTGTGCTCCAAAGGACAACAGAAAATGGATTTCATCTTCCATACCTAACGTCCCGTGAAATGTAACATCATACTCATATCATACATCCACATATACAAAACAACTACCACCCCTCTCAGCTGCAAACTGATGATCTCTAACTCGAATCTCCCTTCGTGCAGCGGCAACACCTCTGCTACCATCTACAGAAATGGTGTAGTTCTAATTCAAGTCAACACCATCCTAGAATCATTTGACTCCCTATTCCACACACTACGGAACACCATCACTCACTTACATTTTAAACAATCACATAACCCCTTATCCCCTATCCGCCTTTCCCCTAACCTACCAGCCGCTCATGCAAATTCACATAACAATCTCCAGACTCAAACAAAGTCACATAACAACCACCAGACTCACCCCACCAAGGTTAATCTCACCCCCCGACCCCACCCTCTCTTTCTCTTACACAACTTCCCAATCACACACCAAACAAGTCTAATCCAGAGCAGCTCTGAGATATGTCACTGTGAAAACTCCCCATCCTCCCTCCGACCCCTGCCTCTCCCTTCCCTTGCCTAGAAATTCGTCCACACAGACAACCAGGGGACCCGACACACAACCAAAGTATTCCAACTCTCAACTCCGAACAGTACTCGACTAACCATTGCCTAAAACACAACAAGAGTACCACTGAAAGTTCTCGGCCAACCACAGGAGTAACATAGGTACTAATGACACCATAAACCATACTCTCACCAACATAATCCCACCATCCCTAGACTGGTCCGCACAAGACATCTTGAACATAAACTCTCCTACCCCCTCTTCAATGAATATGTCTCAAAGACTCTCTCTGGTGGAAAGCCAACTAGGGATTATAATACAGGGCCTAAGCAAAATATTATCGAACACATATAGAGCCTATCCAATGCTTACACTCCCCTCCTTCTGACTCCAACAAACAACACCTAAGCCCTCACAAGCCACAGCCACACAAATGGAATTCAACCCCCCTCCCTAACCAGCCTCAGAGACCCAAAAGAACAAGCGCTGCAATGTCAATAAAAGAAGCGACCAATCTTGCCAACTCTTATGACTACTCTACAACCAGCATCCCCAGCTCCAAGATCCAGGTAATAACGGGATTTGGGAGAGACCACATCACTTCAAGAGCAGAGAGGCCACCTGCCCTCCTCACAAATATACTCATGGCCCCACCCCTGAAGAAACCTAACAACGACCCACTGCATGCTTATAAACTGCAGATCTGCGACCAAACACGCACAGAACTGGCAGAAACCATCTTAACTCAGGACATCAATATCGCTTTCATCACAGAAACTTGGCTGAATGAATCCTCCTTACCAATCTTTGACATGCTTGTTCCTCCCGGGTTGTCAATCATAAACAAAGACAGAAAGAACCATTGTGGCACGGATATTGCAATCATCCACAAGAGCAACATCTCCATAACCGAAGTAGACCCCTTCTCCTACAATACATTTGAATATCTGTCCTCCACCATTGGGACGAAGGTCAACAAAACAATACACTGCCATCTCCTCTACAATCTGCTACACCTTTCTGACCTGATAAAACACTATTCACTCTTAGAATCCAACACCATAATACTAGGGGATCTCAACCTAAATTGGAATGAAGGAAAATAACACCCCGATCCAATCCCTAAACGAACTTCTTCTCAACAATAACCTTATCCAACACTGCACAGAACAAACGCATAATAGAGGCTCATTCCTAGACACCATTATAGCTCAGGAATATACAGTTACTATCGACCACATCCTTCCTGTCGACTGGTCAGACCACCACAGCATCCTATTTCACATCAACCATCTGTCTCACTGCCTTCCCCGTCCACAAGATGCGAGAAATCTAAAACAGATTACCCTTGATGACCTGGAAGAAAAGGTAAGAACAGTACTTCCCCTCAACACAAATGAACTATCTACAACTGAGCTCACTACACACTACAATACAATGACAACCATACTAGACCAAGTATCCCCCCTGAAGCAAAAAAAGAGTCAGGAATAACCCATTGAGAGCCTGGTTCATTACAGACCTAAACTCGGAAAGAAGACATTTAAGAGCTGCAGAAAGACTCTGGCGGAACAACCCGTCCTCAATCCACCTTGACCAACTCAATCAGAACGCGGGAAATATAAAATGCATATCAACAACAAAAAGTCTACTTTCTTCTGTAGTGCTCTAGACAATGCCAGAAATCCTCCCAAAGAACTCTTTAACATTATCAAAACACAGACAACGAAACCTCCCGCATCAACCATGCAGGCTTCCAAAGAACAATGTGACACCTTTGCCAAGTTCTTTCACGACAAAATAACCAAGATTGAACGCTCCCTTGATGACCACCTCTTGTCATCCAATGATAATCCGCCTCCCAGCAACGAGGGAAACAACCACCCTTGGCACCCTCCATGCGGCTGGAAGTCATTCAACCCCATCTCCGGAGCAGTCATCACGGAAATCATTATGAGGTCCAAACCTTCTTCACAGATAGCTGACCCTATTCCCGCCCAACTGGCTAAAAAGCTCAACCTTACCCTAGCCCCTCTTTGGGAAAGATTATAAAAAGCTCCTTAAGTACTGGAATCATGCCAGACTGTCTAAAAATCGGAAAGGTCACACCATTATTAAAAAAAACAGGAGCAGACCCAAACAACCCCAACAACTTCAGACCGGTCTCTAATCTCCCGCTCCTATTCAAGATCCTGGAAAGATGTGTTCTCCTCCAACTCAACCAACACATTGACAGCAACAACCTTCTAGATACTCACCAATCAGGCTTCAGAAAAGGTTGAAGCACAGAGACAGCGATCCTGAACATCATATATGATGTCTACAAATCACTCAATGCAGACCGTGGCTACCTACTCATACTCCTTGCCCTATCAGCAGCCTTTGATACAATTGAACACAATCTGCTCATACATGCACACCGGGAGAGAATTGGTGCAGATGAGGTGGTCTTACATTGGTTTACCTCCCTCCTTCAGAACCGCTTACAAAGAATAAAAATTAACAACTTCACATCTGCTCTCCTCTCCATAACCAGGGGAGTCCTACAAGTATCAGTTCGCTCCCTGACAATGTTTAACATCTACATGGACCCTCACCTCCATACAAAAAAAAACAATATCCCCTTCCACCTCTATGCAGAGGATACCCAAGTCTACCTAGAAACTTCCTCAACTGGAGACATTCAGAAACTAAATAATACTCTGCAAGAAGTCCATCACTGGCTATCCCACAACCACATAAAGCTCAACCAAGACAAAACAGAAATCCTCTGCGTATCCAATAAGGAGCAGACTAAGCATGGGCGAATTTTGCGAATCTCGCGTTCGCAAATTTTGCGGATTTGCGAACTCGCAATCCGCAAAATCCGCGAATTCCCGCGAATTTGCGGATTTTTTTTTTGTGTGTTCGCGCGTGTTTCTGCCAGTTCGCGCGGGTTTTTACAATTTCACAATTTGCGAACTTACCTGTTGGGTCGCAAGTTTTGCGAACTTGTTGTTTCTACGTGTCCAGCCTGTTTGGGACACTCTTCTTCATCACTGCCACTCTCTGTCACCACTGCCACTCTCTGACTACTCATGCCACCCTCTGGCCCACCCATGCCACCCTCTGTTTCATCACCACACCCTCTGGTTGTCCAGTGTACATTATTTTCGGCAAAGCAAAGCACACCTTCCCTGCCTCAAGTGACCTGAATTAATTTGGGGCTGATTAATGTGTCACAGAATATTTTTTTAGCTGGCACCTGCTTCCTTAGTGCTTCCTGATTAGTGATCTTTTGCACTTGCTAAGTGCTTTCATTGTTGCAAAATTAGTTACAACACCTGCCCTGCCCCAACTGACAATAATGAATTAGGGGCTGATTAATGGATTTTAACTTCCAGCCTGGCTCCTGCTTGTCTCCCTTAGCTGTAATTCAGGACCTTTGTGGCATATGTGTAACTATTCTGAGGTTCAGAGCAGGGTCACATAATAGTTGCAACTGGCAACTGAACTCTGGAGGGGCCCCTCAGGAAGCACTACAGGAAATGGCTACTAATGATGAGCCTGAACTTTTGAACCTGGTAAGTAGTTTCAGTTTTGCTAAGATCGTATTTCTGCAATTTAGCACTTACTCGCGGGGTGCGAAGTTGTACTGGCAAGCCGCGAACTCACGCGAACAGTGCGAGCAAAATCCGCTGCTCGCGGATTTGCGGATTTTGCGGGAGATTCGCGGATCTCGCGGATTGCGAATTTACCGAAAATCCGCAAAATCCGCGAGCGAAACGGATTTTCCGCCCATGCTTAGAGCAGACCCCTCTAATCACAGAATGGCTAACATCCATTGAAACTCTTAATTGCAATCTCACCCTGGCATACTCTGTAAAATCCCTGGGAACCACTCTTGACCCAAGCCTAAACATGGACAAACACATCAAGAACTCAGCAAGGAGTGCATTTTTGAACCTAAAATTACTTCACAAAATAAAACCCTTCATCACCCCCCAAAGACCTTAAATTGCCACACAATCCTTGGTTCTGTCCAGATTGGACTACGGGAATGCAACACACATGGGCAAGGTGCAATCTCACTAAGCTCCCCTCCGATCAACTCTAAATCCAGCTGCCAGGATGCTCATTGGAGTAAAGAAATATAACCACATTTCTCCCTCTCTAAAAGAGAGCTAAAATGGCTTCCAATCGAACAGCATTGACTTGTGCTGCACAGATTAGTGGACCCTAAATCGCTCAGGGGGTGTGCAGCCTGCGATGATACGTGGTCCGGGCGGGCTGCAGTGGTAGCAATGTCTGTTGCCTACTGTACTGTGTCATCTACAATCGCGACTCGATCTGAATTGTGAGCCCTGCTGATAGCAGTGCAGGTCGAAGGCAGTAGTCAGCACAGACATAACTCTGCGGTGCTGTGCTGCTGGGTTTGCTGGGGGCCTGTGTCGCTGATGCCAGTGATCGGCTGAGGAGGCCTGCGGCCTCTTAGCAGGGTGAAGGGCACCGCCCTAGCGGACACTTTGGCCATCCCGGAAGTGAACCACGCCCCGAGCTCGGGCTATTTATTCACACTCCTATGCTGGACTGGTGTATGCCAGACCAGACCACTTCGCCTACGCTTGCAGGGGACGACGACACAGCTACATGACCGAGGTCTTCCCCACCGCCACATTACACTGTCCACAACACTACAAACACCAGCAGTATATGTCAACATGGACAGGTCTGTGCTCTGCATATTGTGTTGTGTCCAGCACATTACCCCCACACTTGGCTTTGTGTGCATTCTTATTCATGGGTGACTTGCCTCCTACATACATACTTGGTTCCCACTTCTCCCCATATTCTGGTAATGTGTGTCTGAGGGGGCATGCTGTTTTCGGAAGTCCGCTGTCCTGTTCTGCTCTGCCTCGATGGTAGCCAGAGGGGGTGGTCCAGGGGGGCATGGGGTGGTGGCAGTGGGTGTTGTGGCCCACTCGGGTCTCCAAACTGCATGATCAATAGCTACATGACATGTGTTTGTCTTCAGATGTGGCTCTGGGCTGGGCTCCCTTTCATACTGCAGGTTGTCGTCCTGCTTAACACCAGGAAAATATCCCTGCTGTTAACGAGCCTTATCGCCTGTTTTTGAATCACATCGCAGGTCTGGCTGGTCGTTGACAATATCGCGAAGTGGTGTTTTTGTGTGTTTTTGCATGGGAATGCCTACTCTGCATATCATTAGCCTCAGTTGTCACTCTCATCCGTGGCAACGTTTTTTGTGGAAGCTATCGCTGGAAAACTAGCGATATCGGCAGTTTGCACCAGCTTGAAAATGGGGAGTTAAGTCTTTTGCCACTTTTGCTGCGCTAAAGTGCCGATAACTCAGTGATGATTCCTTGAGAATATGCCCCACAACTGCTCAGTTTTCTGCTAGCAGCCTCTAACCCCTCCTTTTCACCCCTTGTCATAAGGTGGCGTGAGAACAGTGAGGCTTGACAAACCCACATCACCCTCTGACAAATTGTGAAAGGGTGGGGTGCTGCGGTTGTAGTCTCCATTTATGTACAGCCCCTGGTGCTGCAGGGCTGCAGGCTGAAGAGCCGGGAGCTTATGGTATCTTCACATTATCAGGCGGTGGCGCTTGATCCAGGAAGCTATGGTTTTTCTGAGCTGATTACCTCACAAGCATCATGTCTATGACATCTGCAGCCCAGTAAATGAGGATAGGTGTGCTCACATCAGAAATCGAAAGCTTGGAAAAGGTAAGCAAAACTTAGGGTGAGAGCTTATCTAGTGTTTCCCTCAACCAGAGTGTGTGTTTTAGTTTTTTGCATTTTTACAACTGATTTAAAAAAAAATGAATATGATAAGCAAAAAAATTCAAGGCGATGCGCCATTGCCCACAACAGCCAGCCACCACTGCTGGTGATTCCATTCAACATTTTCTTTTACTGTGGTTGATCATGAAATGAATGCCACGCAGATGAGTAATAACAAACATGTTGTCATTAGTACCAACAGACTCTTAGGGGTAAACGTGCTTTCTATAAATATGCTTGCTATGTTATCATCTCTTGGGGAAATGTTTTGCCTAAAAACACGGCTAGCCATAGAGTCACCCTATATTAAGTTGACCTGTTACATCATGCCAACTAGGCTAGCGATGGGGGCCTTAAAATAATATGTTAAGATTAAAAAATGCTCCTAAATGGTGGTGTACCGTGGAATAACGATGTAAAGATTGTATAACCAGGCGTGGCCGGTACAGGTAAGAATGGTGGGGTGAGGCAGGAGTCGTCAGACTACGGGGATAGGTAAAATAAATTAAAAAAATAATGAAAACTGCTTTACTTGTGATCCCCACATTGCCAGCTCAGAGATGCGGTGAGTGCAAGGTAAGTGGCTTTATTAATTTTCGCTATCCCATCATCTGCACCTATCTTAACCTGTACAAGCTGCACCTCGTTATACCTATCCGAAGAACTGAAGTACGTATGCTGATGCATATTTGTATACCATAATTGCATGCATTTGACTTGTGGTTTCTTTCATTGTTAGTATTTATGAGACTACCCTTTTGTTTGTCTCGCGTTCAGTATAAGCCAGGCAAGTTGCAGTTTATTTGAACAATATCAGACCTTTCTGTATAATTGTTCTTAAAAGAGCTCTATTAATCTGACAATGTTTCAAGTAATAGTAGATATTAAAGTATCCAGAACTGGCCACCAATTTGTTTGATTTAAACTTTTAAATGCTGTGAACTAGAAAACGTGAACGAAATAGCGATGACTCATTCTAATATTGGGGCATATTACCAAGCATAAGCGATAATTATCGCTATGCTTGGTTAGCGGCAAAATAATTTTATCGCCGTTCTTCGCCTATTTTTATCGCTTAGGAGCCTTGCTATTATCAAGGTTAATCTCCTAAGCGATAAAAATCGGCGGAAATGCATGAATATCGCTGAAAAGTCAGCGATATTCATGCATTACCAAGGGTATTCACCTGTTACAACGCATTTTTTACAACGCACTACCACTACAACGCAGGCATTACAACGCATACCATTACAACGCATGGCGCTGGGGGGCGCTCTAGGATAAGAGGTAAGTTTAATTTACTATCCAACACCTTCCCTAGGGTCCACGGGGACTGGAGTTAGAATAGTAAATTATACTTACCACTATCCAGCACTCCAAAGCGCTATGCGTTGTAGTGGTATGCGTTGTGAATACCGCGTTGTAATGGTATGCGGAGTAAAAGTATGCGTTGTAACGTCATACATCCATTACCAAGCTAATACTTTTAGCCATGTTATCCACCTACCATTGGATAATATGGCTAAGAACTGCTCAGGGCAGGCTTTAGCTTTTGGAGATATTTGCGCTTAGCGCAAATATTTTCAAAAGTTGGTAATCGGAGATAGCGATGTTAGCGACTGTTTTCAGTCGCAAACATCTTGGCACGCCGACTTTGCATGTCATTAGCGATAATTATCGCTGACATGCAAAGTGGACCCCTAAATGCCCGCTATCACATACAAGCTGTCGCTAACTGGTGTTAGCGACAGCTTGGTAATAGAGCGATGAAATTATTGCCGCATTAGCCGGAAAAAGTCCCGCTAATGCGGCGATAATGGCCCTTGGTAATATGCCCCACTGACCCTATCATGTGAAGAACTTCGACTCATCTCCCATGAAATAACACTGTGTAGCCTCTCCAGGAGATCTATAACATTGTAGCGTTTCTTGTACATTCAAAGTTCATTTTACATTTCTTTAGCGTATGCCTGTGTTTGTGCAACTTTTTGTTATTCCCATTTTTTCGTACAAGTTTAACGATTTCATTGTATGGAAATGCAACAATTTTCAACTCTTAAAAATGAGTTGAAAAGGGGATTTTGCAAATAAAATTGTTTGTAGGAAAAACCCTTCCCCACAACACCCATTATTTATTGCGGTAGTCCCTCGAAAAATTCCTTCCCAGACGACACAATTGCACATAGTAGTGCCCCGTTGTATTCGGAAATTGGCAAAGACCTTCGAAATTTTGGCAAATACCTACTTACGTTTTATAAATAAAAAAAAACGCTAATAACAGTCCCCTGTCATGGATTTTCTCACACTAGGATTCTACCAAATCCCATTTGTGCAGCCAAAATAGATCATTCTTGCTTCTGTTCTGGAGTGCTAGTTCTACTTGTTACCTGTCACACTGCTTGGCTCGCTCTGTGTTAGACCTGCGCATTGCTTTTTGATATCGTATTTCATAAGTGTTCTGGGTCAAAGTATTGCTTTCTTAGCGCCAGGATTAAAATAGCGCTCACACTGCTTGGCTCGCTCTGTGTTAGACCTGCGCATTGCTTTTTGATATCGTATTTCATAAGTGTTCTGGGTCAAAGTATTGCTTTCTTAGCGCCAGGATTAAAATAGCGCTCACACTGCTTGGCTCGCTCTGTGTTAGACCTGCGCATTGGTTTTGTGTTTTCCCCCGGCGTCCTGCTCTGCCCTCCCCTCCATTTTGACTCTGTTGTTGTTGTGCTCCGTTCCCTTCAGCCCGCCCCGCCTCCCAGCTGAGACGCCCTCGCCCCTCCCCCTCCACTATCCATATATGACAGCTGTTCCCGCGCGCAGCGTTCACGCGCAGCGACCGCGCCCAATCCGCGCCGAAGGTGCGCCAAAGGTAAGCCCGTCTACGCCCGTCCGCACCTGGACCGCGCCCAGCGCCAGACCCCCTGCCCCTCGCGCTGCCCAGCCCCCCGCATTACCTACGATGCCGCCACCCTCCTAGCCCTCAACCCCGGTCGCGCCCCCAACTGCGTCCAAGCCGCTCCTGGACGCACCCATGGACCGTTCTCCTGCTTCTCCTGCAAATTTAGCGGCACCGACAACATCTCCGCTACGACCACAACACAGATTCCCGACCCCAACCACCTAGAATGCATCCTTCTCAACACCCGCTCGGTCCACAGGCATGCCATTGACCTTTGGAACCTACTAGACACCATCTCTCCTGACGTCGCCTTCCTAACGGAAACTTGGATGAACGCTTCCTCCGCCCCTGACATCGCCATCGCTATCCCTGATGACTATAAGATCACACGCAAGGACCGCACCGACCATACAGGAGGTGGAATCGCTATCGTCCATAAGAAATCAATCCGCATCTCAACCAGCTCCGACGCCAACCTCGCTAACTCCGAACACCTTCACTTCCAGATCCACATCGACCCCAAGACCACACTCAGAGGCACCCTCCTCTACAGACCACCAGGACCACGCGCAAAATTCAGTGAAGACATCACGGACTTCATCACCCCACACGCGCTCCCCTCCAAAGACTACATCCTTCTGGGAGACCTCAACTTCCACCTTGAAAAGATAAACGACCGCAACACCGCCACCCTCTTGGACAACCTCGCCAACCTCGGACTTACACAACTGGTCACTTCCCCCACCCACATCGCAGGTCACACTCTCGACCCCATCTTCACCTCCAGCAACCATGTCTCCTTCAGCCACACTACGGATCTCCTCTGGACTGACCACAGCTGCGTTCACTTCACCTACAACAAGCCGAAACCCATCATCCACCTCCAACCAACTCTACAAAGAAACTGGAACAAAATCACCACAGAGCAGATCTCCACATCGCTCCTTCAAACCTCCCCAGCCCTCTCTTCTAACGCCAACGAAGCCGCCTCCAACCTCACCCTTTGGTTATCCAACACCGCCGACACCTTAGCACCACTGAAAAAACGTCAACACAAACTTGGCATCAAGAAGGCCTCATGGTTCAACGATGACCTCAAGAAGTCCAAGAAACTGTGCCGCTCCCTTGAAAAGGCCTGGAAAAAAGACCCATCCACCAGCAACAAGGATGCCTTCAAAAGCGCCATCCGTACTCACCACCAACTGATCCGAAAAGCCAAGAAAACAGCATTCAAGGATAGACTTGACAACAACGCCCACAACAGCAAGGAACTTTTCAACATCGTCAAGGAATTTTCCAATCCCTCGGCCAACTCCAACGACATCACCCCCTCCCAAACCCTCAGCGATTCCCTAGCCTCTTTTTTCCACAACAAGATTGCTGACATCCACAACAGCTTTGACAACCAACCCGGAGACCAACCCACCCAACCATTTGCTGAACATTCTCCCCCTGTGAACACCCTCAACGACTGGAACCCAATCTCCACTGAGGACACCATCCGCCTGATGAACTCCATCCACTCTGGATCCCCCACAGACCCATGCCCTCACCACATTTTCAACAAAGCTGACTCCGTCATAGCTCCGCACCTCCGAGACATCATCAACTGCTCCTTCAACTCCGCTACCTTCCCAGAAGACTGGAAACACGCTGAACTCACCGCCCTTCTGAAAAAACCAACAGCAGACCCCACCGAACTCAAAAACTACCGCCCCATCTCGCTTCTTCCATTCCCGGCCAAAGTCATCGAGAAAGCTGTCAACAACCAGCTCGCCGCCTTCCTCGAAGCCAACAAATCACTCGACCCCTCACAATCTGGCTTCCGAGCCAAACACAGCACTGAGACCGCCCTCATCGCAGCAACAGACGACATTCGAACTCTACTGGACAATGGAGACACAGTCGCCCTCATCCTCCTCGACCTCTCTGCAGCCTTCGACACAGTCTGCCACAGCACCCTTTTACAACGCCTCAGAAACATCGGAATCCAAGGAAAGGCACTGGAATGGATCACCTCGTTCCTCACCGGAAGAACCCAGAGAGTCCGCCTCCCACCATTCAAGTCCGAGGCCTCTGAAATCATCTGCGGCGTACCACAAGGATCCTCACTTAGTCCCACCCTCTTCAACGTATACATGAGCCCCCTCGCGGCCATCGCCCGCCAACACAACCTCAACATCATCTCTTACGCGGATGACACTCAACTAATCCTATCTCTCACCAAAGACCCCAGCACCGCCAAAACTAACCTACACGAAGGAATGAAAGAAGTCGCCGAATGGATGAAACAAAGCCGTCTGAAACTGAACTCAGACAAAACAGAAGTCCTCATCTTAGGTAAATCGTCCTCTGCATGGGACGACTCCTGGTGGCCGGAAGCCCTCGGAAATGCACCCATCCCGACAGACCACGCACGGAACCTAGGCGTCATCCTGGATTCTTCTCTCTCAATGAACAGACAAGTCAGCGCCGTATCCTCTTCCTGCTTTAACATTCTTCGCATGCTCAGAAAAACATTTCGCTGGATCCCCTCCGAAACAAGGAAAACAGTCACCCACGCTCTAGTCACGAGCCGACTGGACTACGGTAACTCCCTCTACGCAGGTACCACCGCTAAACTCCAGAAGAAACTACAACGAATCCAAAACGCCTCAGCCAGGCTCATATTAGACATCCCACGCAACGAACACATCTCTGGTCACCTTAAAGACCTCCACTGGCTACCCGTCAATAAGAGGATTACTTTCCGACTGCTTACCCATGCACACAAATCACTCTACGACATCGGCCCAGATTGCCTCAACTCTCGACTGTCCTTCTACACCCCCTCCCGCCAACTTCGCTCTTCCAGCCAAGCCATCACCACTGTACCTCGCATCAACAAGACCACCATGGGAGGCAGATCCTTCTCTTACCTGGCTGCCAAAACATGGAACTCACTCCCCGCTTACCTTCGCCTCACCCAGAATCACCTAGCGTTCAGAAAGCAGCTTAAAACGTGGATATTTGACAAATAATCCTCCTCCCCTTCCTAAGCGCCTTGAAACCCTCTGGGTATGTAGTGCGCTATATAAATGTTATGACTTGACTTGACTTGTAGAAAAGTAAAAATCCAATACTTCTATAATAGTCTTCTGTGAGTAGATCCACTTTCTTTATGTTGCACCTTCACTCTTCATCGTCTGGTTTTCGTTCTATTCCTGTGGCTACGATTGGAATTCTTTTCTTTACATATCGAGTTGCTCATTTCGTTTCAGTTTTGAACCAAAGTTAGGAATTTTAATTTCACAGAAAGCCCGTTCGGCTCAATAAAAATGTTCCCTATATTCATACACAACTCTCTGACTCAGCAAAACAGTGACCTATTAAATGGTACCTTTAAAGCTTTCGGGAATGCTTTCGGCACCAATCTTTGATGGAAACTTCAATATAAAATATTTCGTTTCAGGAAAACAAACTAGGTATAACTGAGCTTTCCATCAGGAAACTAATCTCCGCAGAATGGCTGCCCTTGAGCTAGTTCTTTGTACAACAGCATGTTTGAATGTAGTGCCAGGAGCACTGAGATGCAGAGTTAACTCCATGTTTTGAATGATGTCCTTCCACGGAACACAGAAAGTGATTATATTTGGACGCTAATCCTACTTGTTTTCCACACTAGCATTTTTTCTGGTAGATGTGCTGTCTTTAGTCTCTACAGCAATTCGATCCTATAGGCAATATAACACCCTGAAATGGGGAAAGTTAAATTAGAGACCGAAATCAGGAGCTACTGTTTATTTTGTGCTACAGTTGCACAAAGAATGCAGCTTTCTTTGATATAATTTGAATAAACTATTTGCAATGAAATCAGTAATCAATCCACTGCTGAGGAAACATCATGACTGTCCGGTGAGAGGACTTTGGCGTTAGGCTAATGATGTGCCAGCAGCAAGGGAGCATGTGAGAGCCATTGGCTTCCAAAGATTCTTTAAACTATATTATCCAAGCCTTTTTAAGGAGATACTAATCCTGACAAGAAAGTGAATATAACCTACAGCGCAGGCTTAGTAGATTGAGCCCATTGCGGTATGAACTTCCCTGAAGAAAATGCTTCTAAGCAGTTTGAGACTTTTTCTACTCTCCCTATTAAACTGGGTCAGGCTTAACTGTGATGACTATGGTGCAGAAGCTGGGAGAATGAGAAGGTACTGTGCACTGAGAGTCAATGGACTTCTCTCGGCTGTTGATCGTGCACTACCACAAAGATATGAACATATGCACACTTGAGGTGCTCAGGCGAGAGCTGGAGAGAGAGGTGTGAGAATGAGAATGTTTTCACTAGTGTGTTGACTGTTAGACCTGACTGTCAGTCACAGAATAGACAGTTTGCAGAAGGGGTTTGCAAACATTCACCAGCATTGCTGGAGTTGTTTGAGTTGTGAGGCATGTCTCAGTGAGGCAGAGAAACATCAGTCATGTGGCTTGGGCCTACGAAACGGTTTCCAAGAACCGGTAAGGTGCGACATTTAATGAGTTCACACTGGTTTAAACTTAAGATCCAGAGGTGGGTCAGTCGTCACCTTGGGTTGCTCCAGGTCATGGTGCTGATCATGACTTAGGGTGAAAAACTGAGGAATCTGACAATCTTTCAAATAGTATGATGCCAGGTCACCAAATTCAAACAAGAAGGGTGACATTATTTCAGTGTATAAATTCACTAGATACATTCAAAGAGCAGGGTTGGACATTCGGATCAAACTGGGTCAAACGGTCATACTACACCAGCCACTTTGGGACCAGCCACAGGAAAAGCACATTTGGTCACTAGAGACAGCACAATTATAAATATTGCCAAAGAGCAAGCATGACCATCTGCCATCAGTAGTTCTTTTGATATCTTTAGTGGTGGTTAGTTTGCACCTGGCTACCCATTTTGATACCTGTGTTGTGCCTTCCCTTCTCTCATTACCCTCAGTAGTTGGTCCTCCTGGATTCGTCGTCATAATCACCTTGTTGTCCTGAGTTACTGTTCCACTCCCACCGGCTTCATCCTTCCAGTGTATGAGTGCTTTTGGAAAGGGGCGACCACTCGGTCCCCCCGAACGTATGGTGGAGTACCCCGATCCCCCCGGGAAGCCATTTTGGGCGGGAGGCGCGTCTCGGCTGGTATGCCCAAAGCGGCGTAGCTGGGGCGCGCTTTTTCCCGCCCAAGAGTGGGTTGTCCTAGACACTGAAGCTGTCAGCCACGCCCCCGGAGGCGGGAGGAGGCGGGTTTACGCCCGCCCAAAGAAGAATAAAAGGAGCGATAGTCCAAGGAAGCATCCTCTTGTTCCTGTGCTCTGAAGCTGCACCTCCTCGCTGCACGTGAGCTCGAGGCGGAACGAAGAGCCAATTTTGAAATTTGTAATTTCTCTTTTTTCTCTTCTAGCACTACAAATCTAGTCCAGGACCTTCCACCTACGTGGGGAAAATGCCGGGCAAAAGAGTCGCAAAGAAGGTCAGCACCGACCAAATGCTCCGGATGTTGATGAAAGACATGGCAGAGATGAATAGAAAAATGGCGGCCAGGGACGGTGCGGGAAGGCCAAAAAGATCCAGCCCGGTGGAGGTCCCGGCCGGGAGAAGGAAGAGGGCCAGGAATGGGGCAAATGAGGACGAGGTCCCAGTTCCGGAGGCTCCCCCGGCGAGCGCTCCCAGACCAGCGGAGACTCCCGCGCCGGCTCCCGCCGAGGGCCAGCGGATCCCCGTGGTGGTTACCCCAGTGAACGAGGGGGACATGCCCCCGGAGTTGGCCGCCCAGTTGGCGGCATGGTTGGGTAATAGCAGCGGGGTTCCGTGGCTCCGGGGGACACGGCCGAGGAGGCCAAGCAATTAATGAGGCAGCTGCGGCAGTCACGGGAGGCCGCAAAACCTTGTCCTTTTGTTTCCCCGCAGGCTCCAGTAGGTCAACCCGCAGCGGGCACGAGTTCGGCAGCAACTGCGGTTACAGCTTCTAGCTCAGGTAAGCAGCTAATGCCGATTGCGGGGAAGGGGTCTGTACCCTCGAGAAGGGAGAAATTGGCTCAGCATATCCCGATGGAAATCAAAGAACGGATATGGGCTGAGAAATATGTAAATATGTTTTCCTTGCTAACTGATCATTACGAGATTGAGCATGTGAAAGTTCAGAAAGAGCTTATGCACCCGAGTGTTTGGCGCGCCAAAATGGCCGCTTTTAGAGTTGATGAGACGATAGGTAATTGGGGCAGAGCATTTGGCATATTCACTTCAATTATGGGGGAACGGAGGCCTGAACTGTTGGCCGAGTTACCCGTGTACCAGACATGTATTATGGAGTTTTCTCAGACATATGCGGACAATGAGTGGTTTTGCTATGATAATATTTTTCGCAAGGCCAAGGAGTTCGACACGTGCCTGATGTGGGATTGTTACGACTCCATTTCTTGGCAAAAAATGGAGAATTCAGGCATGTTAAAGGCGCCATTGTTGGGGGGGAACGGGGGTGAGTTTTCCCGCCATTCATCTGGGGCGCCCTTTCGGGCGGGGGCAAGTAATGAGCATCACCCAAGGTCGAATGGCAATACAGGTAAGAAAGGGGTATGCTGGAATTTTAACAGGGGAAAGTGTACGAGGCCCCAGGGGTCATGCAAGTTTAGGCACGACTGTGGGGGGTGTGGACAGTCCTCGCATCCCGAGACCATGTGCAGAGCCAAAACAGGTGATAACGGAAGTAGGGGAAGCGCCAAACAGGTCTGACATAGTCCGAGGGGCGCCCTTACCTACACCAGTTGATACCATGGCAATGATTCCTTGGCTCAGTGAATACCCGGATCATGTCTCCGCTGGGGTGTTGCGAGACGGTTTTTCGTATGGTTTCCGCATCCCGGTGGGGAATTTTCAGGGTAAAGCGCATTGTAGGAACCAACTATCGGTCCTGCAGAATACGGCGGTGGTGCAAGCGAAGATTGGGAGAGAGGTGACCCGGGGTCGGGTTGTCGGACCATTCGACATGCCACCAGTTCCTAATTTTGTTTGTTCACCCTTGGGAGTGGTCTCCAAGAAGGACCCGGGTGAGTTTAGACTGATACATAACTTGTCAGCTCCGAGAGGTCTGTCAGTGAATGATGCGATAGACCCGGAGGTGTGTTCAGTGCGGTACGCATCCTTCGATGATGCCGTCGCCATGTTGAATCGCCTGGGGCCCGGGGCGCTGATGGCCAAGTCAGACATCAAGTCAGCGTTCCGGTTGCTCCCGGTACACCCAGACGATCAGCGTCTCCTGGGTTTTATGTTTCAGGGGCGCTATTACATGGATAAATGTATGCCGATGGGCTGTTCCATATCTTGTGCTTATTTTGATAAATTCAGTTGTTTCCTGCAATGGGCATTCACAAGAATGACGGGGTTTCAGCATGTTATGCATTATCTTGACGATTTTCTGTTCCTGGGGGCAGCCGGGGATACAGAATGTGCACAGGCTTTAAAAGAATTTTGTGGTCTGATGAGTCAGTTTGGTGTGCCATTGGCGCCAGGTAAGACTGTGGGGCCATCAACTTCGCTCGAGTTTCTTGGAATAGAGCTCGATTCCGAAGAAGGTTGCTTCCGGTTGCCCGAAGAAAAGGTGCGGAAATTCAGGGCCTCGCTTGAGGCAGGCATTAGGGAGGCTAAGGTGAACTTGCATCAATTGCAGCAGACTGTGGGTCAGTTGAATTTTGCCCTTAGAATAATGCCAATGGCCCGCCCTTTTTCCCGCTCGATTGCACAAGCCATGGTCGGTCTTAAAGAGGGGCACCCCCGCACGAGGCTCTCGGTAGAGATTCGCCAGGACATGCGCATTTGGTTGGCATTCCTCGCGGATTTCAATGGTCGGGTTGTCTGGACCAAGCCGGCGGTGTCCTCCGAGGAGTTGGGGCTGTGGACAGATTCGGCGGGGAGTATAGGCTTTGGCGCCATATTTGGCAATCACTGGCCGTCATGGTGGCACGAGTGTGGACTTACAAGTAACATTGCTTTTCTCGAACTGTTCCCTATTCTGGTGGCTTTGAAAACATGGCCTGAGGGGTTTAGGGATCACTCTGTGGTGTTCTGGTTTGATAACATGACCGTGGTTGAGTGTATCAATAGTCAGGCAGCACGATGCAAATGGAGTCTGAGGTTGCTCAAAGAAAATGTTTTACTATGTATGCAATTGAACGTGCTCTTTAGGGCGAGGCATGTGCCAGGGGTGCTGAATCAGGCTGCTGATGCGCTTTCTCGTTTCCGTATGCAGGCCTTCTGGGGTTTTCTGCCCACAGCGGACCCGGTGGCGGCACCATTTCCCGAATCTCTCTGGTCTCTCGGTGCCCCGAACTACAAAACCTCGTGGGAGAGAGTTTAGCACCCAGGACAAGGAAGGCATATGAAGGGGCGTTCCGTTCCTATTGGTCCTTTTTGGGTTCTGCTAGGGGGGAGCTTTGGGGCCAGGAAGAATTTGTCATAAAGTTTTTACTGTCATTACGCAGGGCAGGCAAATCGGTGGCCACGGCCCAGAGGCATCGGGCCGCCATTTCCTTCATGGCGCGAGCTCATGGTATCCAGGACCCTACAGCGTCTTTCGTAGTGCAGAAAGCGCTGCGTGGGTGGCAACGCCTTGAGGGTCGCAGAATAGATGAAAGGCACCCGATAGGTCTGGATAGGTTGGCCCTGTTACTGTCCGTACTCCCTGCGACATGTTCATCCCAGTCGGAAACAGTGTTATTCCGGGCCGTTTTTGCATTAGCATTCCATGGGGCTATGCGGGTAAGCGAACTGGTGGCAAAAAACAAGCAGGATACGGGGGGTGGACTGTGCCGAGAGCACATTCAAGTAAAGGGGGAGACGATGATTGTCTCGTTTGTCAGGTCCAAGACCGATCAGGGGGCGATCGGGGACAGTGTAGTAGTCCAGCGGATTCCCGGATCTCCCATGTGCCCGGTTGCATGCGTTGAGGAGTATTTGGCGCAGAGGGCGGCATCATGGGGGGGGACCTTGCTGAGACACGCAGATGCCACCCCACTGACGAGGTTTCAGTTCCAGCGGGTGCTTGCAATGGCAATTTCGGCCGCGGGCTTGAACCCGGGCGAGTTTGGGACCCATTCCTTCCGGATAGGGGCTGCTACAGAGGTTACAGCCAGGGGTCTGAGTGTGGAAAAACTGAAACAGTTGGGGCGTTGGTCCTCGAATTGTTACAAAAGGTATGTGCGGTTGCACATGTTGTGAAGCTGATATCATGTACTCACGCTTCTTGTCTTTGTTTGGTTACAGTTTCGCAAACCTACGAGGCGGGGCGGACTGTGCAGTCGACCCGACACCGGGGAACCAGCGGTCAGAGATCACCGGCTGATGAAAGAGTGGTGTGGGTCGTGGGCCACTCATACGTGAGGCGTGCCGCGGATGTATTCAAGGCAGGTGACATGATTCACACGGCTGGGGAATACGGGTACAGGGTGACCTTCTACGGAAGGGGCGGGCTCTGTATTGACCAGTTTCAACCTTTTCTTGAGGGTTTGTTAGGGCGGACAAGGTCACCGCCATCTATAATCATAGTACATCTTGGGGGGAAAGATTTGGTGACCACTGGTAGACGACTACTTCTCGAGGCAATACTATCCACAGTAAGTTGGTTGGCGAGAAGGGTTCCAGGGTGCACGATTGCATGGTCCCATATGATTCCACGAAAGGTGTGGCGGGGGGCTAATTCAGTGTCTGCTATAAATCATTCTGTGAAAAAGGTGAATAACAAGCTTGGTAGACTGTTCCGTACCAGTACATTGCATTTGATTCCTCATGGTTGTATCAGGGGGGACAATATGTATCTAGAGGATGGGGTCCATTTGTCCCAGGTGGGGAATTCTTTACTCATAGGAGACCTCATAGCCTGGTTAAGGAGTTTACAGCATGACCTCTAGGTAGGAGTTTTGTGGGGGGTCCGGATAGCCGGTCAACTATCCGGCCTGTGGCGGTAAGGTCATGATCGGTGAGCAGTCATTGGAAGATCCCTAGGGGGGGGCGTCACCCATTACGGATGGGAGCACCCGGGGGGAGGTGGCCATTGGCCCCTCAACGGGGAGGCGGTCCCTTCTAAAGGACGGGACGCCTAAAGGAAAGGGAAGGCGGTCAAGGCCCCTCCCGGATAGGAGGGGCTACGGGCCCCTCCTGGGAATTTCCCGGGGCCAGGACATCTGCGACGGCAGATGTGGTAAGTTGTGTGGGGTGGGGAGGGGGGTCTACGCTACCTTCTAGACACCTCACACGAGTCCTCGGACGACCACGTAGATGGCGTCGAGTTAACAGGGGCCCCCGTCAAGACAAGGGAAATTGGTATGGCACATGAGGTGCAGTCCTCTGTGCGGCCGCCCCTCACAAGTGAGGGGGGAGTTCTGGTTTAGGGATCTGACACCGGTTACGACCTTGCCGTTGGCCCTTAACGTTAGGACGTACAATTTCAATTTGGAATGCACTTGTAAGGATGTTAGTATCGGCTAGGAGAACCTTTGTATTAGAAATGTGTTAAGGTTAGCCAAAACATCGTAATGTGGATATGAAATTGTACATGATATGAAACTGTTATTTTAATGTTTTTAATTTTGTTTCATATTTTAATAAATACGGCCGGGAGGGTAACTCCCTCCCGCCTTCCAAAAGTTCAGAACTGTTTCCGGTTTCCTAATTCTTGGGGATTGTGTTGAGAGGGGGTGGCGGGTATCTCAGCCATATGGAAAGGGGCGACCACTCGGTCCCCCCGAACGTATGGTGGAGTACCCCGATCCCCCCGGGAAGCCATTTTGGGCGGGAGGCGCGTCTCGGCTGGTATGCCCAAAGCGGCGTAGCCGGGGCGCGCTTTTTCCCGCCCAAGAGTGGGTTGTCCTAGACACTGAAGCTGTCAGCCACGCCCCCGGAGGCGGGAGGAGGCGGCTTAATGCCCGCCCAAAGAAGAATAAAAGGAGCGATAGTCCAAGGAAGCATCCCCTTGTTCCTGTGCTCTGAAGCTGCACCTCCTCGCTGCACGTGAGCTCGAGACGGAACGAAGAGCCAATTTTGACCCACCCACCAGTCCCTGAAGACAGCAAGTTGTTTTGGAATAAAGTCATTTGACGTAGTAGTTGTTTTCTTGCAGGTTGTTCTGAATAAAGTTTGTGATTCGGTTGCAATAAAGTGGATTATTCTTCGCAGTATGCTTTATTAAAGACTTGCATCAGAGTGATCAGTAATGTTTTTAGAGAGTTTATACTTGATCTGCTTAAGGTATAAATGTCCTTTCTTTCTTTAGTAATTAATCTTGTCGTATTTATTGTTTGGTCGGGCGGTAAGGTCATGATCGGTGAGCAGTCATTGGAAGATCCCTAGGGGGGGGCGTCACCCATTACGGATGGGAGCGCCCGGGGGGAGGTGGCCATTGGCCCCTCAATGGGGAGGCGGTCCCTTCTAAAGGACGGGACGCCTAAAGGAAAGGGAAGGCGGTCAAGGCCCCTCCCTGGATAGGAGGGGCTACGGGCCCCTCCTGGGAATTTCCCGGGGCCAGGACATCTGCGACGGCAGATGTGGTAAGTTGTGTGGGGTGGGGAGGGGGATCTACGCTACCTTCTAGACACCTCACACGAGTCCTCGGACGACCACGTAGATGGCGTCGAGTTAACAGGGGCCCCCGTCAAAACAAGGGAAATTGGTATGGCACATGAGGTGCAGTCCTCTGTGCGGCCGCCCCTCACAAGTGAGGGGGGAGTTCTGGTTTAGGGATCTGACACCGGTTACGACCTTGCCGTTGGCCCTTAATGTTAGGATGTACAATTTCAATTTGGAATGCATTTGTAAGGATGTTAGTATCGGCTAGGAGAACCTTTGTATTAGAAATGTGTTAAGGTTAGCCAAAACATCGTAATGTGGATATGAAATTGTACATGATATGAAACTGTTATTTTAATGTTTTTAATTTTGTTTCATATTTTAATAAATACGGCCGGGAGGGTAACTCCCTCCCGCCTTCCAAAAGTTCAGAACTGTTTCCGGTTTCCCAATTCTTGGGGATTGTGTTGAGAGGGGGTGGCGGGTATCTCAGCCATACTACTCTTCCATTGCCTCTGGGGCAGGATTCCAGGCATGTCTTGGGCCTTGGCTTGCTTCATCTATAGTATACACTGGATAATATACATTTCAAGGAGGAGGTTGGAGAGAGGTTCATTATTTTTTGGGGGATATATATAATAAGTGTTTTTACCTATGTGCGCTTTAGGCTTCAGCTCTCTGTATCCCCTAAATATGACCATAATATTGTCATCAACATATTGTGACTGAGAAAAGATCATGGATCAAAATATTTCAGGTAAAACATTGTTTTTAGCTGTTTTACTATTACATCAATGTTTAAAATATAGTTTACAGTAATAATATTTTTAATATGGTGTTGTTTGTATTGTGTTATGTTTTATTCTATTCTATTTTATGTGCTCATTTACATTTTTTTTTATTATATATTAATTTGTATTCATTAATGCATTAAGGTTTTTTAAATTTCTTTCTTATTTGTTTGAAAGAATAATAATTGATTTATTGTGTAGCAAATTTTTATTTTTGGTTATTGGGTTTATTAATGGGTCGGGAAGGGAGAGTTTATTAATTATATATTTATTGATGTTTCATTTGTTGATTATTTAATATATTTTAATTGGGCACTGTTTAAGTATATTTAATTGATATATAAATACATTCATTCATGTTAATTGATTTATATGTTATTTGCTAAATAGCTTATTTGTGTCAGTGTTTTTTAGCTTTTTTAAGTTATTTATTACATTTTGAGTTCAAGGTTTAATTCTATACAGAAGATATACAAACCTATAAGAGGAGGAAAATGGATTGACATTTGAATCCTATGCTCAGACAATGGACTAGGCATGGATAGTGATCGCCTGACTGTGATGAAAATCAAAGCTAAAATTTGTTGTGATTGTGTACAGGTGGTGAAGTAAATGTGTAGTGACCACACAATCTACTCACACATTAATTGCTAATTCACATGAATTGAATCCAAGATGATAAACATACGTCAGGATTGGAACTTTGAACAGTTTAATTTTCTGTCTTTGCTGAAATTATCTAGTCATATTTTCAAGTATAACACCATGTTGTACAGTGGAAATGTTGGAAAAAGCAGGGTGTAAACCTTGAGAATGAAATACTTTTATATGTTGTTCCTCTCAGTCTGCCTTACTAACACATCTCTCCACCAACCACTCAAAGGAAGCATTCCTAATCTGAATTTGCTAAGGTATTGATGCATTTCAACAGATGCCTCAATGTTTAGGGTAGAGTGTTATATTATATATAGAGGAATCATTTATGGCAAAACAAAATACAATATCATGTGCTATTTTCACTGAATTAATGAGCCAGCCGTACCATCAGATTTGAAAGGTTAGGTGGTTCATGATATTGGAGGATCCCTCCATTGAAAAAAAATATCACAGGTTAATGCTGGCCACTGGCACATTAGTGGAAATGTCCAACTGCAATGCCCTTATTCTAAACTAGTGAAAACAAAATGTATATCTGCAAAGTCTGCTACTTAATACAGCACTATTTTTGCACATGTAAATTCCCTTTATAAATCTGCGTATACTAAGCAATATGATACCTGATTAGAAATACATTTTGAATGTCTAAAAGAAACAAGATGTTCTTGCATCATTTCTATAAAAGTAAAAGTCCATTATGTTACATTAGTGTAACAGTGACCTGCCATGGCAGGCTTGTAATTCTGGGGAGCACATGTACAGAAAACCAGTATTAGAGGCAAAGGCCTTGCCTTACCAATCTCTCTACAAACACTAAAAAGTAAACTAACGGTCCATCGCTCCTGCCTTTGGCTCAAGTGATACAAGCTAAACTTCAGCCAACAATTGCTTATGGTAGTGAAGTGCAGAGAGGAAGAGATGCAAAAACTCTCGACAACACCGTCATAGCTGCATACAGGATTATTCTCGCTTTGCCCAAACAAATTTCACCAGCACAAATCAGGCTAGAGTGTGGTGTTCAGAAACAGTTCTTGGCAAGACAGGGGGCGTACATACCTACCTGGGACAAAGTGCAGAAATCGAACCGAGGAACTCTAAACGAATATCTATGGAAGGAGATAGAGCAACACTCAGCCTCACATGCTACCAAATACCTCAAAAGCAGTCTGGTGAATACCGGTCTAAACCAACTCTGGGATACTTCTACAAACCCCTCAATGCTTAAAACACTGGTCAGAAAGACAATTAAACACCTCTTGAGGGTCGAGGACAAGGCATGCCTCTTGAAAGGGTCACATGGCTGGATGACTCTGAACACGTACTCCATACCAGCACCACAGAACCACCTGACTTGGGTTATGCTAAAACTACTAAAATGAAGTTCCTGAAGTAAGGACTGGGCTTGTTACACTGTATTCAGCATTTTCCGAATTGGCTAAAGGATAAGGCGGGCTCCTCCTGCCGTCTATACTGCTCAGCGCCAGAGGATCTGCTGCTTCTGTTATGTTCCTGTAATAAAGTCTTGGAAGAACTAAAGCGTTTGTTAAAATGCCATTTTAACCAGCGTGGGTTAAGCTCACTAAGACAAGCAGTTCTTGCCTGCTTTGCACCTAATGTCCCACAGCTGAACTGCAGCCTGCTGAAGTTCATGAGGGTGATGGAAAAGAAAAGGCCAACACCAGATTCATAATTTATTATAAGATAGCATCCTAACACAGCAGCATTTCTATTTATGGCCTTTGATCGGGTCTCATGGGCATTTTTGTGGGCAGTGTTAGAACAAAATAATATGGGACCCTGTTTTATGAAGTCTTTAAAAGCAATGTACTTCTCACCAAAGGCCAGAGTTCAGGCGATGGGTCAGGACTCGATGCTATTTGATATATCACGTGGGACAAGACAGGGCTGCCCATGTTCTCCGATCCTTTTTGCCCTATATATTAATCCCCTTATTTTAAAATTACTAAACGCTGAAGCAATTAGACCAATCACTTGGGGCCTCTTTGATACTAAAATATTAGCCTACGCCGATGATGTGGCGGTAGTAACATCACACCCCACGGAGGCAATAACTGAAATTGAACAGATCACTCAAACATTTGGCCAAGTTTCTGGTTATTCCTTAAATAGGGATAAAACGATTGTTATATGTACCCAAAATACTCATTTTATAGATTTCAGGAAAGTAGATAGTGCTGTCTATCTGGGAGTTCGTATATCCCCTCAAATTTACGAGATCATCAAAATAAACTATGATCCTCTTATACAAAAAATTAAAACAGATTTAAAACGAATAGATGGCATACATCTCTCGATTATTGGAAGAGGTAACTTTCTCAAAATGAATATTCTACCCCGGGTCCTATATTTGTTTCGAGCAATCCCGTTATTGGTAGATGACAAAACCATTAAGGCTCTCGAATCCCAGATGAGTAAGTTTATATGGGGATATGGGAAGATAAGGAGATCTATCCGCTTTCTATCTCTTCCAGTTATAAGAGGGGGGCTTGCAATTCCTAATTTGGGATTCTATATGTTGGCAGCTTTGTTACAGCAGATGACAACACTATTTTGTGTAAAATCTTTGGAAAGTGAAACAGGGGAGAATCATATATCTTCAATATTCGAATTGGTCATCGGAGATAAGGCTAATGGCCTTCTAGTAAAACAACTTGAACCATCATATTTCAAAAAAGTAAAATTTAAGATAATACTGAGTGTCTGGGGTATATGGAAGAAAATTTGAAGACAATTGAGCATTCCTAAGTATAATAAGTACACCTCGTTATGGCACTCTACTCTACTACCACCACTTATATATGACGTGATTGCTAGGAAATGGGAAACTCTAGGAGTTTTAACCCTTGGTGATTTCTTATTGCCTTCAGTTGGTCAAAAATTTCAACAGCTGCAACTTAAATTCTCTATTCCCAGCAACAGTGCATTTAAATGTATTCAGATTAGTACAATGCTAGATTTAAAAAAGGCGGATATCATATTAGAGAATATCCCTTTAGTTGTTTGTTTAGTTAGACCTCTTACCAAGATCGGCACGATCTATGATATTTTAATTGATAGTCAGCAGGATGACGTTGTTTCTATCAAGCAGGGCTGGTCAAGGAAACTAAGCAACCCCAATGTTGATATTGATATGTCACTTATTTTGTCAAGAAAACTGTTTATGTCTTCCAATCTGACAGCACAGTTGTATAAGACTCTTTATGATTTATATTTTACCCCTGCTAAACTCTTCTCATGGGGAAAAAGAGCTACCTCAGAATGCCCTAGGTGCGTAAAAACTGTGGCACACCTGCTTCATATGCTTTATGAATGTGAAAAACTAACAGTTTTGAAAAATAGGATAACAGGATTTTGGCAGGAACTGTTTGGTCACCCAGTAGCCGAATCCCCCACCCTGTACATCTTGGGTTATGATAATACACTATCACATACCATCGAAGAAGAAACATCTCTCTTTTTGGGGACAGCAGTGTACCGTATAATATTAACCGCACGCTGGAAAGACACAGATCCACCTAACTTTCAGAATTGGTTATCTCAACTCTTAGGAATGTTTAATCAAGAGAAGGCGATTTTTGCCTGTAAAGGTGTGAGGACGAAAGCCCGGGGCATTAAGATTTGGAAACCAATTGAAAACTGGAGTAATAATATTAGAGTGGGTAACTAGGCTTTCCCTACTAATGTAAATAATGTAGTGGCGTTTTCTTCTTTTTATTTCTGATATCTGCTTATTATTTTGATTGTTGTATTCTTTTTGCTTCTGTTAAATATGATTAGAGAACAAAATGTTGTCTTTAATATCTGTTTACGCAAATATAAGATGCCAAATAAAAAAAATAATAATAATAAATTAACTGTTAGAAATTATTTGAAAAAGATAAAAGATGCACACTATGAAATAATTTTTTACATTGTTCGCAGAATTGCTTTTAACCATGATGTTTTTGTATTACAATGTTTTTTATTAACTATGCAAATAAATTACTTACTATTTCTTGCTTACTGCGGAGCACATGTGCCTAGCTCAATGGCTTAAACACGTTGGACTCTTGATATCTACTAACCTGCATGAGCTCAGCTAGTCACCTTCTGGTACTCTTGGTGGGAAATTAGTTATATGACCACTACTAGAAACTTGTATATAGAATATTGGTAATGTGGGTTTCCTCAGGGACCTTGGTTCCAGTTATCACAAACTCAACAAGAACGAGTATTCATTAACATTCAGCAACAGAAATAATACCACATGCTTAATGCAACAACTTGAAATAAGTATTCCCACATCTTTGACAAAATCTTCCTACATGTCATATTTTATTTCAATGTTATGTCATGCTAGAGTAATTTTGTCTGTCTAGTTAACTTAATGTTCTTTTTTGGAAAGCTTTCCATTATATCAAATCATTTATTTGCTCATGTTTTTAATTTTTTATTGTCAGAAACTGGATTGTTGGCTGAGTTGGGTGTGAGCCCTGGTCCAGCAACAGCCACAATCCTTTGCAGACTAAACCACAAAAAGACACTAAATTAACCTGTGCTCAATTCAATTCAATTATAAACTTTATTCAGTGTTTTTGATAAACCATAAAGGTCGCATATACACACAGAAATGCACAATATTTAAAAGACAGGTTAAAAGAAAGAAAGAACATAAGACCAACGACAAACAACTGACCTAGGCAAAACACATATATAGAATATTTTCGATTCTCAATTTTCAGAAACACCGGACCTTATCAGTAACAAACAATACTCAACGTTTTTCAAAAGTGCATTGTGCTATTATTCAGTGCAGACTTTCTTCACTGAACAGCAATGTACAAACTAGAGCATGTGAACATTAAATAAAGTGCATAAAGTGTTCCATTAAAAATACCAGTTTCAAACATTAAAAATTTAAAGTGCATGGTGACTTGCCACTGAATGTTAAATTTCCAATCAATAAGAATTTACTTTCTCATTTCTGTGGCTTTTAGAAAAAATTCAAATTCAAACAATGTGGGGAAACTGGCCTAATATTAGTCCATCAATAACATTAGCAACAATATCTTATTTTCCAACTATCCTCCTTAGGCGAATAGCAGCAGAGATAAATCTATATATCATTTTGGAAATATATTCTGATTGGAGTAGTCGGACATAAAACAAGGCTGGCCTACATTTTTTGATATTCAGGACCCTCAAAATTGGTAGGATATATTCCCTGCGTGGTTCAAAGTAGCGATTTGACTCGCAATCTCCTCATATTCATTCAGGCCTCAAGGCCTGAATGAATATGAGGAGATTGCGAGTCAAATCGCTACTTTGAATAATGGTTAGCAATCACGTCCTCTCACTGATATATACAGCACTGACCTAAAAGGGTTTTTTAACATGATCACTGATTAATCTCTCTTCGGTGAATTTTGAATGATCTACTTGATGTGCTTGTATGTATATGTACGTATACATGTATAAGTCATAATGAATTCCTTACAATATACTTACTGATTGAAATATGTTCTAGTGTGTCAAGGGGCAACTGTTTTCCTTACCGATCAACACCTAGGTCATTCGACATTTAACTGGGTTACCCATTATCTATAATGCGGTTCCCATATGGGTCAGCTTGGTCTCTTCACATAGCTTAGCCATGGTATTTTATAAGCATGGTCGTAGTTTAAGCAAACCTGAATTATCTCCCAGTTAAAGGACAGTTTTTCATTAACTCAGATTGAGTGCCATAAGATGATGGCAGCGCTATCTATATGATCCACCAGGGGGTTAGCCCTAAATCCCAGAAACAAATATTGGAAGAAAAGCTGGGATTGGCACCAGTAATCTTCTGAAGAATACATTTTCAGTTCATTGTAGGATAGACAAATTGCCAAAACCACACACCCCAGCACCATAGAGAATCACAGCAGAGCATTGGGCATTATAGATGTTAATGAGGGACTCCGTTTGTCTGCAACCAAGTTTCCTGGAGAACCTAAATAGGGCCTCAAGTGTTCTATCGAAACTCCTCTTCTTGACATCTACAAGGTCGGACCAAGAAATGTTTTGATCAAATGGAATGCTTAAATAGTAAAAGGTTGACACCTTAGCTAATTTTTCATTTTTAATAAAACAGGGTCTCATTCTGCATTTGGCTCTCACTACCACCATGACCTATGACTTAGCAGTTTTGGTCTTCAAACCCAACCCACTCTTCAAATCATCAAATCTGTTTAAAAGTGTCTGCAGACCCACACCTGCTTGTGAGATCAATACACAGTCATCTGCATACAGTAGTGCAGGGAGATCTCTCCTTTGCACTCATGGCACATCAATCACCCCCCTTATTCAGAGAACTCTCGAAATCGTTTCTATTTAAACAAAACAGAAAGGGGGCTAGCACCCACCCCAGTCGGATGCCACCATTCATTCTGACTTGGTTGAGAGTCTACATCCGCCCCATATCTAACTCTGCCGGTAACATTGTGATGCATTTGTGCTAGAAAATGGACCAAGGCGACATCTATGCCGATTCCTAGCATCTCTTGCCATCATTTACCTCTCATGACACAAACGAAGACCGATGTCAGGTCCATGAATCCCAGACAAAGGTTGGTGTTTTTTGCCATGGTGTACTTGCCAATCACCAAATGAAGGTCAAGGCATTGTTCCACAGTGCCAAGGCCCCTTCTAAAACCATATTGAATATCTACAAATTTCCCCTTTTTTGCTATCCAAGTTCCCAAGACGGTCGAGTAAAACCCTGCTCATCAGCTTGCATGTTGTGTCAATTCGTGAAATTGGACGGTAGCATTAGGGGGTGACCTGTCTCCCTTTCTCAAAATGGGAATAATTATTGCCGTTGACCACGAGGCGGAGGGGCCTGTAACTGTGACACAGCATAGAATGTTAGTTAAAATTGGGAGCCAAAGGGCAGGTTTGACCAGGAAGAGGTCCACCGGTATACCGTCGGGACCAGACACCTTAATTTTCTTTGGTAAATCTAGGTCCTTTGTGACTTCCTTAATTGTCAGTGGGTCTAGTTTTCTGGCAGCCCCTTTTATGTGGTGACCACAGTCTACAGTGTCAGACGCCCCCCTCAATTGTTGTAAATTTCCTGGAAATGATCAACCCACTTGGTTGGTGAAATTGTGGCATCAGTAGTATTACTGTGCTCAACCATGGGTAGCTTGCCACGAAAAGGAGGCAGGCTTAACTTAGAGGCAACGTGTAAAGCACACATACAGTAAGTAAGTGGAAACACAGCATAAGAAAAATCCCAAACCAATTGAGAAAGACAGAGTACATTTTAATAAATTATTTGACACCAAAACAAAAAAATCCAGTTAGTAGAATCAGGGTTATGAATTTATAATTTTTTGTGTGAAATTTAGCACTTAAAACATCAAAGCGCCAACAGCGGACATCTGTTCATGCATGACGAGGTCAACGTCGAAAGTTAAGCCAACTGTGAGGAGCAAGGATACAAGAAGTGGATAGGGACTAGTCAGCGTTTACCTTCGGACTTTGAAACGTTTGTGAAGAAAAATGTTTGAGAAGGTAGAAGTTCAGCGGGGCAAGGCTGCATGAGTGTCCAAGGAGTGTGTGTCGTCATTGGATGACCATGGAGCAAAGCCACAGTGAAGATATTTACCTTTGGACTTAGTTGCTGAAATGGAAGTCGAAAATCTCCAGTGGGACAAGGCAAATGACTGCAGTCAAAAACAGTTCCACAGGTTGGATATCCATTTGGTAGAGGACCAATAAAAAGTATTTGCTGCGGTTGAGAATAATGTAGGAGGATAAGCAGCGAAGTCAATCCTCTCGGCGATGCACCTCGGAAGGATAGGCAAACAGGTATGCCCCAATCTACTTCTGTTTCTTAAAGCACTTTTTGGTCACATTGGTTCTAATGCGTTGAATATGAGCTTAGGCATTATTTATTGCTCATAATAAACAATTATACCACAGGGTACATTACATATCATGTGCAATAAATAATACCTACCATGAGTTTGTGGGAAATAACATGCAGATTTTTGTCTAGCACACCAACATCTGCATGGTGCTGTAAATACAGTACAACTTTTCCTTTTAAATCAACAGCTGAGGTATTTAATGCATCCAGTAATTATCAGATGCATTAAATGCAGCTAAAATCGTGATTCCGACCCGCGCGTAAACATAGTTTCCACACAGGTCGGAATTTACTGGTGCACTTGCAATCAGGGCTTATGTGCTCAGTTTTGGAAATTGGCACATTTAGCACCACAACCAAGTGTCCAGGACTGGTGGGACACCTCTTGTGGGTTCAGGACTCAGTCAGGCAGGGTCCAGGTGTGAGTTCAAGATGGTGGAATCTTTTATGTCCTGTGGCTCTGAACAGGAGGCCAGCAAACATGCCCTTGGAGTTATTTCCGGCAATCCTGGATGCAGATGAAGATGCAGGGTTCAACAGCACGGCTGGCCTCTGAGTGCTCAAGACAGGATCTAGGCAGCAAAGCAGCCCTCCTAGGAACATCAATAATCTGTCAGAGTGTATAGCAGGTGACAGCACCAGGCCTCTGAGAGTCCTTCTGCAGCTCCAGGAGTGAACTGAAGAGTGGGTCTGAAGGTCCTACATTTATATCCTGGTTCCATTCTTCTGGAAGGTGGGAGAAGATTCTGGAAAGGTTCTTTGAACTGCATGACATTTTCTGACTCCCCTGCTCTGGCTCCAATCTGGCTGCAGTGACAATACAGGGTTGTTATGCCTTTTCTGTAGAGACATGACACAGACTGTTCAGGTGTAAGTGGGGCTGTGCTCAGCTCCACCCCCTATCCTGCAAGTGATGGCCCATTGAGGCACACCTAATCCCTCTATTTTGTGATTTGGAGGAATTCACAAAGACTAACTGTTATCTACACCCAGTCATGTGACCTAAGACAGGCTGAAGGCACATAGGGCCAAAGGAAGGAATTGCAAACTTTTTAAAAGTGACATTTTCAAAATTGTAATGAAAAATCTTACTTTACCATTAAACAGGGTTTATCTAGGGGTGGATGGAGTTCATGGAGTTGCAGTCAGTGTAATTCCATGGGCTAACATAAAAACTCAGTGGAATTCCATGGAGTACTGCCCAATCCTACACATGTATGAAACAACTCAGAAGTACCTGACACTCCATCCGACATAAAACGTCCCCTCCCGCTACTCACTCCTCGCATCACAAGTCACCCCTTTCAACACAGTCATTCCTCAAACACCTTCAAAGAAACTCTGGCGCACCAAATATTCAGGACAGCTTTCAGGCAATCGCAAATCTCAGCGATGCATGGGGGTCAAATGTATCTGCTCTTCATAAGGTTTCAGCCTCCTGGCCAGGATACTACACCACTCTCCCAACCCTGACTGCCATCTCTAGGGCTTGGTCAAGCTTCCTTTGGCACCCCGTTTGGGCACAGAACAACTGATCCCTTAATGCATGTATATTCAGGCTCTGGCTAGTCTTGATCCAAGCTGTCAGTGGCACCATGTTGTCAAGCAGCAACTTCCCTACCAGAGGCTTCTCAATGAAGGCCATGCTGTGCATGGCTATGGGCAATATACCTAATAGACAAAGAGTGGCAAGGCAAGTGCCCGCAGCATTCAGCGCTCTGCAGGGCTCAGTGCAGCAGGTGCACGCAGCCCGCTGTCAACAGAACTGTCCTGGAGTCCTAAAACACGCTGCTCCCCAGAATACAGACATAGCCTGCCACTGTGAACTGTGGTCGCCGTGGTACATTGGAAACACTAGACATTTAATAAATTAACTAGACTACTTAACATTAGAAAGCTAGAAGTCTCATTCTGGCATACCGGACATTTTGGCAAAAGAATGTTAAGAAAACCCATTTATATTTAAATGAAAAAACACATGCCCTTCTCCCTTTCCCAATGAGGACCGCTCAAGTTCTAATGTAGTAACCATGCGACACAGTAGCTGTTGCTCCTAAATCCTGCTCCCTGCTCTTTGCTGCCAGTTCGGGTACATCTCTAGTGCGGCACTTTAATAGTTTGGTCCAGTTATTCATGTTCAGTACAGTCCCTCCATACCATTCTGGGACACCATCTCAGAGCAGAACACTGCATTTAATTGGTTCCCAAGCCAGGTGAGTATGTTAAAGGTCAAGGCAGTGGTGCAAAAAGTTCCCTTTCATTTGTTGGTTGTATGAGGCAATGTGGGCATGCGCCATAGGATATTGGAAGGAGTATGGCCAAGGGAGGTGATGCTGAATAGTGAGAGGGGAGGAGAAGCTGGTGAAAACCATGCAGTGTAGGAGGGAGGACAAGCATGCCAATACAGTGGGTAGGTGATAAACTCTTCTACATGGCGGTTAGCAGAGTTTTTTTTAACTACGTGCTTCAGGCGGCGTGCACAGTGGTAAAACTCCTTGAACTACACCCATGGAATGGAGTTTACGTCCAGGTCCAGGTTTATCATTAAAATTCCATAGGTACCAAACATGATACATCTACCTCCTCTCAATTAGGAATTAGAGCTTATTAAAACAAATAATAAATACCCAGTGTTATCCTATCAGAGGGTAGGCCTCATAGTAGTGAAACATTAATGTGTGAGTTTTTCACTCCCAGGACAAGTAAAATATAAAATTTCATGTCCAACATTTTGATTTCACAGTACCCTGCCCTATGGGCTACTTAGGGCCTGCCTTATTGGTTAGGAACGCTTTTTAAATGCAAATTTGACACTGCATTTAGGCTGAAATGGCAGGCCTGTGACTATATTAGAATGCTACTTAGGTAGATGACAAAATAAGTGCTGCAGGCCCACTGGTAGCATTTAATTTGCAGGCCGTGAATATATAGTATACCTCTCTACAAGGAACTTACAAGTAAATTAAATATGCCAATTAGTTAAAGGATCCTCCTAGGTGAGACAGCATAGGTATGATTGAGATGCTACGCAGCCGTGAAGATAGAACATGCTGACTAGATACTTGAGTGCGGTCCGCCTCTGGGGTCATATACGGAAATAACGCATGTGCTGCACTTTTATGATGAATTGAGAATTAGGCCTAATCAAAGGTCGATATATATAAAATTGTAATGGAATGTAATGTTTCCTGACTGTTTTGTAATGTTTTGTGTTTACACATTTGACTCGCTATTAGACTGAATCAAATTGAGTATGTTGTAATTTAGAATGTGACCTGTTGTTTTTTTTTTTTTAAGTCAATAAACACATTTATAAAATATGGCAATTAGGTATATGCCAATCAAACCATATTTAGGGGTGTGAGTACAAACACTTTAGCATTGGTTAACATTGGTAAAGTGCACAGAGCCCCATGGTCAACAGAAGCAAAAATCCAGCAACAATTGGAGGTAAATAGGCAAAGATTTTGATGAAAGATCACTTTAAGTCTGACAAGTCTAGCATTTACTTTCTGGCTTCAAGTATTTGAATAATATTGTATGTTGTTAGTGTTAGCTATTTAGATTGTTGTAAATACTAGTAGCTATTGGTCTGGTCTGAGTAAATTTGATAGTATGAGGCATTTGTAAGTTTCTTTGAGTTAAAATCGAATAGGAGTTAACTATTGTACAATATAAAGTAGATAATAGTGATGTACTGCATTTATCAGTTTCTGTTTTTTCCTTACGATCCTTGTTGGAAATAACCATCTTATCCATAGTTTATCCCTAGATCTTTGCCTTGACTGTTTTTGCTAGCTGTAGAACTCCCACTTGCTAACCAGTGATAAAATGACTGTCATTGTCATACCCCCATTTGTCATTTTTAACTTACCTATAAAGAACTAGTGTCCGGTACCAAGTGTATTCAGGGTCTATAACGCAAATGCCACAGGTAGACTGCAGCACCAATTGAGAGATGAACTACAGTGATAGTGCAAACCTGACTACAGGCATGCCCTCTACAGCCTGGCTGTGCAGTTTTAAAACTGAAAATTTGTCATCTTAAAATAACCCCTTTTGACCGGACTAAACCTTGCTTTTCAATATTTATAAGTCACTTTTCAGTAGTGCTAACTGCCCACAAGGAAGGGTATTGTATTTAAAAGAAGAACAAGTAAATATTTTGTGTTAAACATGAGATTGCAGTGAAAAGGCCCTAAAAGCTATTTTCTCTGTATCAGGGTTGGATGTTACCTGGGGAAGCCCTGGAATACAACATTCAATGCATTAATACTAACTCAGGATAGGAAACAGCTGTAAAGTAATTTTTGTTTTACTTTTTATAATATTTATTACAAGCCCATATAACTGGTGAGATCAGATTTACAATGAATATTTTGGAAAGGGTACTTTTCAAAATTAACTTTTTCCCTGCAAAAAGCCTCTGGATGCCCATTTGCATGAGATTCAACTGTCACACAAAAACTAAATAGCCCTCTTGATAAAGTGCAAACTTGCTCCCAGACCAGGGACATCAGGTCATATGTTTTGAATGACCTTACAGGAGGGGGATTGCTCCTTTTTCCTGACAACGCCTTTAGGGTTGGCACAGGAGTTCTGCACAGAGGGAGACATTTTCCATCATCTTGGTTTTAGGTAAGAAGGGCCACTGTGGGATTGTTATCAGTAGGGCACACAGTAAAAGCTGCAAAAGTGTGTATATTCACCAATGGGAACTTTTACACTATTGGTTAAGAAGTGGTCAACTATAGCTGGAACCCACAGGTTGGTGCCAGGCATAAATATGGCACCCTTAGTAGCCTCCTTAGAACACTTTCTGGACCTATGGAAAACAAAAGAGGAATGGATCTGCTGCCTGCAACCTGAGATGAATCATGAAGAGTGGACCAGCTGTCCAGCTTGTATCCTGGACAAAGAAGTGGGCTGGAAAGGCCATAAGACTGACCTATTTGGGCAACAGGGACACAGCAAGCTTCAAAAGGCTCTTTTGTGCATTTCTAACTGACCAGTTCCCACTGGACCTGCCCGGAACCTGCTGTTGGCCTTTGCTGAAGTGAGTCTTGGCTTCCATGTGCTGTTCTCAAGGTCCTGAAGTCTTAGTTGGTGTTAAAGTGTACTCCTCCAGACTTTCAGGAAACCTGGGACTTAGAAACCTTTTGACTCCAAAGAAGTCCGGAAGATGGGGAGGAACTTGCCAAGTCAATCTTATAAAGGAGCTTTTTTGCAGTACTAAATCCTATTCAGTGAAACCTCACTGGATAGGCATTTAGTCTTGAGGAGCATTCTTTGGGCACAGTCTGCAGCCTTGCTCTGCTGGAAAAATCAGAGCTCCGAAGATAGTGACTAAGTCTGACATTAGAAATCTTTTCCGGGAGATGGCAGAAGCATTATCCGGCCAGTAAGAGCCCGTCCCTTGGTGTGAAATTCAAATTTATTTTGCTCAGAGTTTTCCCACTAAAAGTCAAAGGCTTAACCTAGCTCCATCTAGCAGCTGTCTGGTGTGGTGGAACCCTCTTCAGTGACATTCTGCTTCTTTGCCCCACTGAGGATTTTGACTTCCATTTCAGAGACTAAGTCTGAAAGTATAACTTCCAACTGGGTTGTACCACGTTTTAGTATATGATGCATGGCCCATCAGGGTTGGCCTCAATTTAAACCTAGGTACTGGTCAAGTGCAATCTAGTTACAATGTTTACCATTTCATGCTTTTTGGCACCATTTTCACATTTAAAATAACTCTATTAACCTCTTATTGTATTTTTGTCATTTTTATGCCCTTTTATGTATTAAATTAATCTCTATTTTTCTGAAGTAGTTTGAGATTTTTCTTGCGTTGAATTTTTACTTTATTACAGTTTAGAAACTGCATCAACACTTCACATATTGTCCCTAAGTTATGCCTGTCTGTTCTATGCCATATCTACCAGGGGATTGATCTCTGGTTTAGTTCAATACTTTAATGGTTCACCCAGTTAAAGTTTATGGTTATTACTTAAGGTAAGTACTCACCCCCCGAAACTAATACCCTGATGTCTTACAATCACTAAATTGAAGTGAGTTAGATCGCAATTGCACATTAAGTTTGAACTAACTTCCATTTTATAATTGCCTTTCTTAAAGAGTTAATTGAAGATGTTTGTAACTACAACTCTATCTAAAAAATCAATTTTTAAATAATATAATTTCCAACTGAAATGTAAAGCGTTGGAAAATATGAATAGGATGTAGTAAGCAGATCCCACGATTTTGTTGTTTAATCTACAGAGTAGGAACAATATTAATGGCCAATAGCTTCTGTTTCCTGGTGTCCAACTTCCTCCATCACATTGGAAACTCTCCACCTTCATAGCAACTCACTCAATCAACCAGGCACGGCTCGTGATGGGCGTGCCACCGGCCGGTGACGTGGGGCGGGGGAGAGGCAGGGCAGGGGGTTAAAAAATGCGGGAAATGGACCATTTGCGGTAAATACCGGAACAAAAAAAGAATTTCGTTGCGTGCGCTGCATCGCCAAATGTGATGCAACGTGTGCAACAAAGTTTGTTTTATTAATTTTTTCGGTATTTACTAACCCTGGGCGGAGTGGGCGTAGTGGGGCTTCGCGGAGCTACGCGAAGTGGGCGAGAAACTACGCCCACCTCCGCACTCCGCGTAGCCCCACTACGCACCACAGGCCTCCCTCCCGCCCTCCCTAAATACGTTAAATTAAAAGTATTAAATAATTGAAAAGGCACTTACCTTGCCCGCCGCTGCCCGCCGCGTCCCCGGGGCTCGCTATCTTCTTTGTTGCCGTCTTGTTTAATAATGCGCATGCGCGGGCGGCCGCGCATGCGCATTTTCTCGTGAGAAATGCGCATGCGCGGCCGCCCGCGCATGCGCATTATTAAACAAGACGGCAACAAAGAAGATATCGAGCCCCGGGGACGCGGCGGGCAGCGGCGGGCAAGGTAAGTGCCTTTTTAATTATTTAATACTTTTAATTTAACGTATTTAGGGAGGGCGGGAGGGAGGCGGGTGGCGGCCAGCTACGCTCCGTCTGCGGAGCTTGCGTAGTGCCGCCTGGCTACGCCCGCTACGCAAAATGCGGAGTAGGCGGCACTACGCAAACTCCGTGCACGGAGCGTAGCTGGCCGCCCACTCTTAGTATTTACCTTAAATCGTCCATTTCCAGCATTTTACAACACCCCAGCCTGCCCCTCCCCCACCCCGCATCACCACCCGGTGGCACGCCCGTCATGGGCATTCAACCTGTCACCTACTCATCCATTAGCTAAGTCATTTGTCTGAATTCTGTTACATTCATTTTGTGAACTACCTTTTACGATCAACAGACTTATAAATGTTTATATTTTACAAGTATTGCATACTGCTTCCGAAGAGGATGAGGACATAATCAAATAAAACAGTGTATTTCTATTGTTCGTACTGCATCAAGACTTGAATGATGAATGGCAACATATTTTCAAATGTTCCTATGGCAACAGAACATCTGAACGGAAAACTGAAACCTTAGAATAGTGATACATAAAAAAGTGCTTTGATATTAAACCATTTTAGAATTCTCACATAACAAAGAAGTTGTAATACCTTGCATATTACACACACAAAGAAAATCATTGTTGCATGGGTAAAGTTATATGAAATAGTAACACCTAACTATTTGTTCTTGGATGCAAAATTAACCAATATTTATGGTATAGTATACATTACTCAACTTAATACACAAGAAATTAGTTAATGTAGATATGATCTCATAACTTAATGGTTTGCTGAATAAAAATGTAGAAGTGCCTGACATGGATAATAAGACTTTTAAATGTTTATACTTATGTTGTATACTTTACCTATTTCAACTCATTTCTTAAACAGAGACAATAATCTTCTGCTTTTCAGCATACAGATGCACCCAGAAAGTGCATATGCCCTCATAATGAATAGGTGTGCAAAGCCTAGTGACTTCTACTACCACTGTCTTTGAAATCCATCACCTTCACAAACACACATAGATAAATATGTGTGTAACATCGAACAGTAAGGGGCATAGGGCCAAACTTAAACTTTGTCAGAGAGGTTTCTCTTTCGTGACGGAGTATCCTCTCCACCAATATGAAGTTCTGCCCACCTCATTTAGTATCCAGCGGCTGTTCGGTATGAAGATGGCAGAGATTACTATGTCTCTGCCACCAACATATACCTTCAATAGCCCGAAGGAATAAGGGACATCTGAGGTTTAGTCATGCCTTCGCCAGCCCTATTTAGAGTAAGTGAACACATGGGCCAGATTTCACTGTTAGTCACTGCCATGTAAAACCTAGTGGTAATGGGTAGTGAAAAGTGCCAAACGACCCCCACACAATTGGAGAAATTCCCCATGTCAAGAGAATAACTTTTACTATTATTACCAAAAAGCAAATTATGCTTTCCTATTTTCTTTTTGAAAATTAAAAATGATGAAAGTTTGACGTCCTGTCCGCGTCATGTTGATGATGGGGCCATCTGTCAAACTTCCAAGCAACTTTAGCAATTTTCCTACAAATGCAAGAGATATCTGCTGACCTTAGGGCCAACTCTAAATTTGACAGGCAGCTTCTCCCTCAGGGTTACAGAGCACTTTACTCTGTCCCTCGGATGGATTCAATTCCTCTCCGTCAAACTCTAAACCATGTCTATAATATTTAAAATGTATTGAATGCTAATTTTTCCACTGATTGGTGTAGTTAAGTCTGACATATATGGAGATTAAGGGAATTTAAAAAAATCATAACTCTGAATTGATCAAAACAATTTATTTGTGACAGTTTGAGAAAAACCACCACAGCAATGACATAATGTTGTACATTTGTAGCTGTAGATGTATGACCTTCACTGATGCAGATTCATGACTTTCGGGAGGTTGCTAAACTTTCAAGAAGTGATAGCTGGAAAGGTAGCCAAAGAAATCTTTTATTTTTCTAAAGTGATTACATACTTTCGATGAAATGAAAATTGAATTAATTCTCAGTGCTTGAACAACATCATTGTCACAATGGGAGCTAGTGATCCATTTACTTTTAGCAATAAAGAGTTAGGGTGAACAATCTCTCATTACTGCATTGAGCAAATTATTTAGGTTATTTAAGATGCAATATCCAACTGAAATGTTTTCTGCTTCTACGACGTTGTAACTAACAGTGAAATAAAAATGGTATAGTTCTTTAGATGCAATTTGTTCAGTTAAATCTAAATATACATGTAGAAACCAACACTATCAAGTCAATACAAAGTCATCAACGCTAAGTTAGTCGCTATCAATGCACTGGGTATTGGTGAAAGATTCAATGGCATGCCAAAATAAAGGAAAATCGCTGTTAGAAAATTGTATGACATTATAGTTTTTGGGAATAGGAAACAGACATGATATGGCAGGTAAAGTGAAAGTCAAGGAACATGAGCGAGCTGTAAGTATATTTTAGTAGAAGCCTGTCAGTAATAGAAAACCACTTGAGCAGTCATGCTATACAAGCAATTTGCAGGTGTGATTGAAAGAGCAATTGTGGTCACCAAAGCAAGGAGTGCTTCATATCTGCGGGGATTGAAATGGGTGAAAGGTTTCAGAAGTGTAGATGAAAGCCCTTCTGCTTGTTTCAAATGTAGGTTTTTTGCTCCCCAAATTCTACCACTAAAGTATTTGAGGTATGAATATATTTTCACTTCCGGTGTGAATTCTGGACTTATATATCCATTTCTATATTTATTTATGTGACTCGTAGATAGCATTTCTGTATCTCATTGATTAATAAGTGGAATGCACTTGCTTTTTAAAAGGCAGCAATGAACATTGAACACAGTATTTAGGATCTGCAGATGAATACTGAAGCTTTTTTAAAGCAGATTTGCTGCACGTGCCATGAACAAATGGAGGTAATCAGCCTGAATGTGAATAAAAGTACACAATATATTATTTACTGGGAACATCTAGGTAAAGGGAAAGTAGATTACGTTTTTTGAGAAATCAAATTATGCTTGGATATTTCAGCCTATTTAAAAACTCCAGTCTCTATCAAATTATAACTATCTCCAAAAGCCAAAGTGAATTCATTCTGATCCTGTAGAGAAATTGAATTCTAGTTCTAAAGAATAAAACTAGTACGATTCAATAAAGCTCCCATTTTGTGGTTACGAAATTGGAATTTCAAGTTAGATGTTTCACATCACCAAAGTAGTATTCAACATTTCTCTGTGTACTATTTTGTATCAACTGCAGTTGGCCTTTGGATATAAATACAATTTGTATATACATTGTAGATATTTTCATTTTCCCATCGTTCTTCCACTTACTTGATGGCTAGCATATATAAACTACCCAAGTATAACACAAAATATGCATGGGAAATGATTTGGTGAGTTGGTCACTTTGCTGAATGCATGAAAATATGCGGTATTTCTATGTATACATGGGAAGTGCAAAATAACTAATGTGTATAATATCTAGATATAATAATGATAGAGTGTAAACAGCTATTGAAATATTCAGAAATTAAGTGCAAGTTAAAAACGTAGTGCTAAAATGGGAAATCAGCCCATGTCAAATTATAAGTTACAATGTCATTTCTTTTCCATCATCAAATGCCTTCCCTTTAACTGGGCTTACATGATGGAGTTGTCGTGGTGGAGGCACTGTAAATGCAAGAAATCTAAACAATCTGTTCACATGCGGTATGCCTTTTAATTTATTATAATAATTACAACTTTAAAAGCGGTAGTCTTGGACAAAGGGTATTAAGTGACAAATACTCCGTAGACTTTTCACTGTTCTCCTTTACATATCTATGAAGCAAGATTTGGCAGATTGCTTAGAAAAGCTAACACAAAAGTAACTTGGCCATCATCCTGTACCTTCTCAATCTCTATTACAAAATATTCGCCAAAATGTTAAAATATGTATAGATATACTCACCCATTCTCTCATTGACTGTTCCCGAGTTACATATTGATTGATAAATGCGGCAGAAAAGCATATTAAGCTCTGCTGGGCCTGGATCATTAAAAGCCCCACTTGATGTAAAATTCTATTTGCTCTCAAGCATCTAATTTTCCTTGATGTTTTCATAAGTCTCATTTAAATTCATCAATAATTGTGCCTACATCACTTTGCAGGAATTAAGTTCCACACATTTACAACTTCTTCTGCTGTAACATCAGCTGCTCATAATTTCCCAACAAGTATTCTTCCACACCATCATGTAGCAGTTCGACCCATGTGCTAAAATGTGCTCAATTCCTACAGCCCAGGTGCAAGTATAGGTATCCCCACTGTGTTTTCTTTTTTCTCCTCTCCTGTAGGCTATGCGCATATTTTCAGTGTACAGGTCCTGATTGAGCCATTCATGCACCTATGCAACATCCACTAGACTCTCTACATTCCATCTTCAATATACATGATAAAGAAACTCCAACGTGGGACTCAATAGTTCACGTGAAGACTAAACTATGAATTCGAAAGTGGTACAAAAGCTTGTATTGTCTGTTGAATATGTTCTTCAGGGTTGAGATTACCCCAAAAAAGTTACTCACTATTGTTTGCAACGAGCTAAGCTTGAATGTTCATGGAAGCTAATGATCAAATGCTATTTTCATTGCTGGCTGCTGGAACAATAAAAGCCAGGCGAAAAAGTAAAACAATGATGACTCGGTAAGGATCGGGGAACATTTATCTCTGGAAATCCCCCAGCATTGTATGCTATTATGTCATCCTTATGGTACACTTAGGGAAATGTGTAAGTGCTTCAAAGAGAAGCTTAAACAGCAAACAAGCATTATATGGGTATTTTAGTATAAGGACTAGGTAATGTATTTTAAATGATATTCAACTGCAACAAACTGTTGAAATTCGAAGCTGTTGTTGTAGATTTCAGATAGGTGCAATCAAACATAAATAAAAACATGTCTATATATGTTATGTTATGTTATGTTATGTTATGTTATGTTATGTTATGTTATGTTATGTTATGTTATAACTACTTGTATAATGCTCGGCTGCCCCAGCATATGAATATATACTGAAAGAATGAGGTATCTAAACAAACTATTTTTAATGTAAAGTGTTGCAATGCAAAGTAATATTTCCTCGACACTCCACATTAACAATGCTTAAAGAAATTGATATATATCAATCACTGATATACATTTATAATTTCTATTTTTATTTGAATGCATGGGGTCCTAGGGAGGAGTGGACCGTTTTCATCATGTTTTCTTTGACATTGCAGTTATGATCAAGAACATTACTTCACATTTATTTACCCAGCTGTTACACCTGTCTGCCCAGACCTTTCACATCTGCCTTTTGCTGATTCCTTTTGTAGGCCTAAAGACTCTGAGAAGTTTTCTCTGAGTAGATGCCCTATTTGTTGTACTTGTAAGTCTCTTGTAATGTGGTATACCATATACCCAGGACCTATACTTCAAATGTTACCAGTGAGCTGCAGCACTGATTGTGACACACACAGAAGTAGCCTTTCAAACCTGTCTCAGGCCTGCCATTGCAGTGCCTGTGTGTGCATGTACTGCCAAGTCGACTTGGTTTTCAAAACTACTTGTCAAGCCTTAAACTCCCATTTTATGACATATAAGTCACCCCTAAGGGTAGGCCCTTAGTAACACTGAGAGCATGGTGATATATTAGCAAAAGATAGGACAAGTACCTTTATGGTTTGCAGGTCCTGGTAGTGACAAAATGCCTATTTTGTTCTTCACTACCATGAGACCTACCCCTCTCATAGGCCAGCATTTGGAATTCCTTAAAACTCTTTTGAGCTGTCACTCCTGATTAGAGCTGTTTCATGTTTCACATGTTTGGAATGGTAATCATAAATCCTACTTACTGGTAAAGTTGGATTTAACAGTACTGTTTTTGAAATGCCACTTTTAGAAAGTGGACATTTCTGTGTACTCACTGTTCTGTGTGCCTGACAGTCTGTATCCAAAACACCTCTGGGTTGTGTGACAGTTACACTTTGTGCTTTCCTTCTAGACAGCCACAACCACAGGAAGGTGAGGCTCATCTGCATTTTGAGCACTCATCAGCATATATCTGCATTCTGATGTGTCTTCTTAGGCAGGGAGTAATGTGCGGGGGTTGATACTTACAGGTCAATAGGTAAATCACTAATTTGCCCCCACATGTAGCCTTGCAGACAGGACTGGGTTGAAAAGGATCCTTGTACACTTCCGAGAGTTCCTTTGAAGTCACCTCCTACATCAAAGGCCCTTTGGGTATAAGTACTGGGTCTCTAGCCCCTAAACTCACGACACTTCTGGATCTTGAACTCAACCCCTGTCAGAAGCACTGCTGTGCTGCTTAAAGGACTCAGCTGGACCATGTTTTGTCCTGCTGCCTGGTGCTCCCTCACTCTGCTGGAAGAACTCTGCCTTCCCTTCAAGTGATCTCCAAGGGCTTGCTGGCTTACCTCCTGTTTTCCAAAGATTCCGGGACACAAAAGACTTTCTACAACTCTGTTAGTGCTGGTAGACTCTGCCTTCTGTGAGACCCGTCCTGGGACTCAGAAGGGGGTTCTGCAGCTGTTTTTATAAAAAACGGACGCATTGCATTGACTGCTTGAGAAATTCTGCTGCATCGCCCTTCAGCACCAATGCAGAGGCTGCCTTATGGCAGCAGCTCCACAGCTTGCACCGCTCAATGAAGACACATTGCGTTCAGTTTAATGGAGCTCAACAATGACGTGGGACCCTATTTGCACAGCTCTACCACGACGCAGTAGACTCTTGACGTCGACAAAAGATCCATTCAAAGTATTTCTTCAGCGGGACCTGTCTGGTTCCTGTAGCTGGCCTGCCATCAACTGTGGTCACTGTGAGCTTTGACTGATTAGATTATTTTTGCTTTGGTCTTATTTTACTCAGATAAATATTCTCTATTTTCTAAACCTGAATTGAGTCTTTTCGTGGTGCATGTATTGTACTACTGTGTGAGTGTGTTGCACAAATACTTTACACACTGTCTTTGTAGATAAGCCTGACTGCTCTAAATAAATCTACCAAAGGGTGAGCAGAGGTTATCTTATTGTGTATTTAGCTTATGCTGACTAGAGTGTTGGTTCCTGCCTGTCCTGGATGCATACATCAGCCAACCAGAAATCCTATTTATAACACCATCTCACCACGACTAATTGTGGCCAACTATTTTTTAACTGGTCAGCTGGCTCACTTTGCTTTTAATCACTGACATACTGGTTTTCTTTCCAGGGATAGATTTCACCACACCTAATATAGAAACAAGCACAAATGTATAACAATCAACCAACATCTGTATAGCTGTGTTTCTGAAACCATTAACATTAAATAATCAGCTAAAGAAATCAATAGTAAAAATGGTTATGATGCATCAGGTATATTAGAAGATTAGTAAATCATATTGTTTTTAATCATTGGAACTCATCACCATGGCCAACCACCATCAAAGATGGCTGCCTCAGCAAATTTGTGCGTCCTCAAGCGCTACAGATCCTTTGAAATCTAGGTTAAAAGTGAATCATCTGCTTAGTTGCTTAAAGGTATCTGAACTGGAAGAACTGCTGAAAACATATGTCCAATTGTAATGAAGATTCAGTGAGGAAATGCGGTTAAATCACTGCTGTGGTTCTAGCCATGCAAATGCTGCACAACTCACTCAAGCTCAATGTGTCAAAGCCTTGAGAGCCATTGAACTGAACGAGAAGCTGGGGACACCATTCACCGACATTATCTGGTAAATAGGACGCTGCCTGCTGCAGCCCATAGCCATATTTTGAGGAGCCCGGTGCAACACTAGATCTGAACCCTGATGGCTGGTGCACACTGGTGAGCCAAGCTATGCATCTCAAATGAAAATGGGGGGGGGGCAAAGGAGTCATGGATCAGCTGGGAACATGCAGGGATGACCTCCCTCACAGCAATAGAGAAGCACAAGATGTTAGGTGCCTTTCAACCTGAAATGCAGAGTGTACAGTTGTGGGGTCCAGTAACCTACCCCTACACACCATAATGGACTGTGCCAGCCAACAACTTAGGTCCACTGCTTATTACCTTATTACCTCAAGGGGCAGTACACCATTAACAGAGAGGCCTGCAGCTTCATGGTCCTGTGCCATATAAAGTATCCCCTACTTCACTTCGAGTGTATCAGGAATGGCAATGGGGAGAAGGGATGAAACCTTCTCTTAGTAGGTGGGGTCGTTTGGAAAACTAAACAGGTTTAAGCTTAAGTGGTGGAAATATCCCCTCCTTATACAAAATATGCTCTGCATGACTACAAACAGGTGACGCTGGCCTTTGAACAAAAGAAGTACATATGGAATCAGAGTGACGGTGCTGCCCATCCAGAGCATCACATGGAAAAGATTGTAATAGCTTCAGACACCTTGAAATGAAATCTAGCTTCAAAGCCATTGACAGAAAGATTGACAATCTCACCATTAGGATAAACCAAATGAAGGCGATGCTAGGCAAACATGACTGCTGAATTAATAAAGCTGAGTGTAGGGTCCCAGCTTTTTAGGGAGGCTCAGAGAACCTAAGGCATGTAGTTAAATCCCTGAATGAGGATTTAGAGTTACACCCTATTTCCAATAATATGTACTTTGTGGCCTAGTGGAGTCCATAGATATTTACAAGCCAAGCATATCTGTTGAAATAAAAAGCTACAGACAAACCTAAATAAATATAACTGCTTGGAAATGTTGATAGTTGAACAGGCGCATAAGGCTTTGGCCAGTGTTTTTCTTGTGGGTGCTAATAATCTAAGAAATAAATAAATATGTTTTACAATTCTGTATTTTGTCACATTTGCAGTGCTTCAAATGTTCTGGCAAATTGCTGCTTATTTCTGAACATGGGGAATGATGTTTACAAACTCCTCTCACTTTATAGTCAGAGAAAGAAAAGTAAAGCCAATTATGTGACAATCTTGCTGGGACACAGAAAGGATGCAAGATGTCATTTTTCTGTAGCACATACGTTGTAAATACCAGTAAATGAACTGTACAAATTCAGCAGTTAGAAAAACAAAAACAAGGCACATTTTTTGTAATTCTGAGGTGTGATGGGTGCACAACTTTTTATTGCATCAAATCAAATAACAACACTTTATTTGGCAATGCACATATGATAAGTATTCACTGAAAGAAAATTTACACACATTAGCGTGTGTGCAATATAGTTTTATCAGTAAACCTGTATATCAATGGAAAATATGCTGTTTTTAAAAGACTGCACGGCCACATGATGCTTCAGTTACATTAGAAAATCGACTACTTCATATCCTCTAAGTTAGGTGGATCACGAAAGTGTGTCTGTGTTGGACTTAGACCTGTTTAGTAGGTTCACCCCTTAACTTTTTGCCTTAAGCTCTGACATAGTGGTAGTGGTTTTAGGCCTCTGGGCACTTTAGCACTGTGGCCAAGTGTAAAGTGTGTGCGCTCATTGAGTGCGTGTAGTGAGATTGGCCTGTCCTCACTTATCCCCCATCCATAAGAATGCATGGGGGATAAGTGTGTCCATGGTAATTCCTGGTATGAGAGGAGTGCAGGGTCGAGTTTTGTATGTTTGAACTCGTGAAAAAGAATGCTGCACAAAGGTGTGCTCAGATTTATGGTGACTGGTGGAGAAATGTCACTTTTAAAAGTTGGCATTTCTATCTGCTATGTGTCTGCCTGCCTGATGTGAATTGAATGTCTGGCTTGTGGGTGACAGGAGCTGAAGGGTGTGGGTGTCTCCAGGAGACAGGATGAGTCAGCCCGGTGATGAATAGAGAGATTTGCATGCAGATGGGAGGGAGAAGTTGCACCTGGGACCTGAATAGGGCAGTGCCTTCGCTTCACAATGCTGGCACTGCCCCCTGTGGATGTCTGATCACCTAGCCCCCACCTGCCGAAGGGGAGAGGAGCTGAGAAAAACAAAGTGCTCCAAATATTCCATAAACCAATTCTGACTGGTATCCCCAAGCCCTGTGCTGTGACACCAAGGGATTCTTTGATGTAAGTATAAGGGCTGTGACCCCATGAAATTATACAGTTTTGGTGTGCTGTTCCTGCTAGGGCGTGCTGTTGCTGGGTCCCAGGAGGGCCTGCCTCCCTGGGCCCTGCATTGCCCCTGGATGCCTAAAGGACTTTTGGGACCTTTTGCTTTACCTCTAAGGACTGAGTATTTTTCCTGAAGTACCCCTTCATCTATATGGACTTACTTTTGATGATCTTAGCGCCTTTCCTACCGAGCGCTTTATTTTTCCCTTGCAGTGCTGCGATCATTGTCGAGGAAATCCCAACGTAGGGATTCCCTCACTCTGTCCGATATTGCGGGTGCCCACCCCGTATTTGGCCTGCTTTGCAGGTGCCCACCCCACTTGTTTCTTTATTTAAAGGGCCGGTGCCCACCCTGCATTCTTTGAGGAGCTTTGCGGGTGTCCACCCTGCATTACTGGCAAGAAATCACCGCTGCGACACGAGCCGCGCATCGAGTCTCTTCCGGGCCGCTGCCCAGCGCGACCCAGAAGACAGGCAAGGCTGTGACTTCGTGGGTGGGACTTCCGAGATGGAAGGGAAGCCCCGCAAGAAAGGATTCGGGCACCGGTAATGATGCTGGGCTCCCATGAGGGAGAGAGAGCCCTGCGTTGGCGGCCCCCAGAAAAGAGAGTCCCAAATCCCAGGAGGGGGCCAGGGTGAAGAGTAATGCGGCAGGAGCCTCACAGGAAGTGAAGAAGTTCCGGTCCCACATACCAGCAAGATAATCCCGCGCCAGTGAGCCCAGTGAGTGAGGGCTTGGCAGGAGACATGGCCCCATTTCGCTACCACTCCTACGAGGGGGCATGATGCGTTTTAAGAGCCAGTGCGCTCCAACGCTTGGGGCAGTTTTGCTATGATTAAAAGAGCCCATGAGGGCCACAGTGACTAGGGGGCATATCAAGGCACATTGTCGGCGCCTGGGAGTCCCGCAAGAAAGCGGACAACCCCAACCATGGGGGCATGTGATTTAATGCCAATAGCGGGACAGACGGGAACAGTGATGCCCAGGCCTCTAATTGCTTCACAGCTGCCCAGAAAGTTTTGGCCAGCTGCATCGTTTAGGCCACAGTGCTTTGAGGGCATGTCTTTCTGAAGTTAGGAGTGAGATGCACTCCTTGGCCCCATATCTTCCCAGCTGCCCAGCAATTAGTGGGCAGCTGCTACATTTAGGTTTGCGGAATGACGCAATTAGATTCAGCTGCTAGGTAGCAGCTCTGACATTCTGGACACAGGGCATTTGAGCTTTATAGGAGATGGCCGGTTGGCCAGGGGGACTGTGAGGTAAACAGGGCGCCAGGTCCTAATGTGATTGATGCCTCTACTATGGCCTTTATTAGGAGACTATGTGCTAAATGTGATTTATAGGATGCTAGGAGATGTGATGCATGTAGTATGATTTATGCACCCTGTTTTATACCTCTAAATGTGGTTCTTAAGATTATGAGGTTGTTTTGCTTACCATGGATTATGCTAGTGAGATTATGTTCCACCGCGAGGCTTATGCCCGTATCGGAGTTATGCTTAGTAGGTTAGGGTCTAATACGTTTAGACTTATAGATGATTGCATAATGTGTTTATACTGGTGACGTTGGTGCAGAATGTACTTCGCGCCAAATGTGATACTGTGCATAATGTAGTTTGTTACAGCATGATGCTGAGTACAGTGGTTACCAGTGATTACTGGTTGAACGTTTATGATATGTCTTATTTTTACAATGTTCGCTTTGTGATGGTTCTTATAGTGGGCCAGTGGGCCCTGTCAGGTATAAATAATCCCTTGTAGATATGGCCTAGAGCCAGGTGGCACCATGTATATTATGTGTTTATTATACTAATGTGTTATGAGAAAGCAAAGGCTATTTTTGTGGATTTCCTTTTGTAGTGTGCCTGGGATGTTGTTGCTGTGTGCGTGCGCAAAAGCTTTACACATGGCCTCCGGGATAAGCCTGACTGCTCGTGCCAAGCTACCAAGGGGTGATCAGGGGTTATCTTTGGCATGTAATTCCTTTGCCCTGACTAGAATGGTGGTCTCTGCCTGGCTTTGGCGCAAGCCTTAGCCAACCAGAGATCCCATTTCTAACAGTCATTCTAAAAAGTGAGTCGTGGATTTAAAAAGTTTGGGAAGCACTGCTCCTACAACTCCACCAGATGCCACCACGGCACCCATGACGCAGCACTAAGGCTGGCCATGGAGAAAGAATGGTAGGAGTATCAGGGATCCGCACTCTTGTTTGCTCTGGACTCCTGTCTACATATAAGCAGTAAGACTCACATTTGCTGATGTGAAAAACAACTGCTGTCCTAAAATGTTAAATACTCCATGCTCTATCCTGCAAAACTACATGATGGGTACGCTATGTTCTTTTCTTGACCTACAGAGGCAAGGAAATTCTCAAAATCCAATTTGAAGAAGTGCAGCAACAACGGAAAATCGGTCAACAGCCAAATAGAAGACTCCAGATCGGAAATGGCTAAACAACTGAACTTATAGAAAGATAAACTGAAAAGGTCACATCCATGTGGCACAATATGAAGCAGTACAATGACTGTATCGCACTCTCAAGTACATTAGCACTGAAGATAGCTAGGTCTCTGCCCTGTGCCTATTATCATAAATACTCCCACAGGTATTTTTAGATTTACTTTGACACAGATTATAGGAAAGGGCCTCATTTACAATGATTTGGTGTAGAATAGTGGCGCAAGTGATTTTGCTGCACTGCTCTAAGCCAAACTGAAAGGGCAGGCATGCACCGTATTTACAAGATATGGTGCATTACTGTCATTTCAGCCAGCGCAGGCACACAATATGATGCCCAGCACCAATGTAGGCAACTTTGCACCATGGTGCAAGGCTGTCTGCGTTGTTGGCAAGATTGTTTTTCTGCAGGAAGGGGCACTTTCCTCCACGAAAACAATCCGTGGAGGGAGAATGCAGCACAGATAGAAAGAAGAGAAAAAGTGGAGAAATAAAGATATTTCTCCTCTTTTTGCCTCCCCTTTTGAGGCATACAGTTTTAACGTATTCCCAGGTTTTCAGATCCTTGTAAATCTGGTAATGTGTCAAAATTCATGGGTGTTGCGTGGAAAAACCCACCACAGTTCCCATGGAATGCACCCCTGATGCTGTGTAAGGGAACGCTATGACTTGCACTGCATTGCCTCACACCGTATCAAAGAGGCTTTGCGTGGCCTCATAGATATGGGTCTGAAGTCTGTGCCACCAGAGTGTCATAAAAAGTTATGCCCTGGTGGCACAAGAGGGTTGTAAATAACTCCCTAAATGCCTTAGGGGCCTATATAGATCAGACAAATTCTACTGCCACTCGTGGTAAATAATATATCCATTTGAATTGGAGTGGTGGATGGTGCTGAATCTCGTCTTTGGTGTTTTTCACATGGATTTTTCATTTGTTCACTGTGGAAGACGTGGGGACGATTCACTGAAAGCTGAAGCATTCGGTGTGAATGAATGGACATTAAAGGAGTTCGGAGTCAGACAGAGACATTCTGTTATGCTATACGCACACCCAGTAGAAATATCAGCAATAGTTACAGGTTGACCTTGACTGGTATTCGTAAATTATTAAGTCAGCATCTCAATTCATGCAAAAAACACACAGTTAACAAATAATCTGGAACATAAGAGAATGTAACAACCCTAAAAAGTAACACATAGTTATAGCCTAGCTAGAAAAGCATGGTGCATAGAAAGCCCTTCTTCAAAGGACGCATATAGATATGAATAAATCATACAACTTTGCAGAAAAGTGGGTGTCATCCAGATCATTTTCCACATATAGCAGACATGGCCAAGGAATGACACTATTAGTATTCAATGTCACTGAAATTGGGGTTGTGTCCTGCACTGTGGCCGGGTAGGACAACGTATAAATTTATAAAACAAGAAGGACCCGGTCACTGTTTTGATCAAAACAGTTACTATTAGTATTCAAGGCACTGTCATTTAAGCTTAGTCACATCGTAAGAGACTCACTAGGGTCATACGTATTTGTGATTGTCCTTTTACCTTAATCACCACATACGCTCCGAGCACTGACTCCCCCAAAATCTTTGAAAGCATTCTAAAGCCTGTGCAGACACCATAACGCTTACAATATTTTTGGGGACAGTGGCTTCAATCTTGCCATTGATCCCATATTATAAAGCTTCAACTCTTGCAAAGGTCGATATCCAGAATACAATAAAGATGCTAACACAAAAAATGGATATAGACAACATGCTTAATGTGTGTAAATTGCACGAAAGAGAGATATAAACATAGGTAATAAATATTGAGTGTTTGCCCAGTACTCTACTAGATCACACTTGTACGCGACTAAAGAATGATGTTCTTGAAGCAATGGTACAACAATTCATTTGGTGATTCCACACAAATCTCCATCACTTTTACCAATTTCTTCAGTGTAAATACAGGGTCACTCTCCGGCTTTACTACTGTCTGGGGATTATTCAATTTATACATCAGGGAAATTTTCTTGACCAAGCACGCTAGGGTTCCCAGTGTTATATGGACACAACCTGACAGTTTTGAAAAGAACTCCATAAAACCCACTAATAATTTTAAAAAGCTGCAGAGAATGAAATTAGGCATCTAGAGAAGAATGCTCAAGTCTGCAGATATGGACAAAGGGCCAGTAAAACATTAACATGGGTGCCGAAAAAGACTTATATAATGGTACACGCATTAACATTCAACTTGGGCAACACTATTACTTTTGTTAAAAAATATGCTGGAATTATATTTTTAAAACTACAATTAAGTTTAGGACAGATCGAAGAATATTTAGATGAGAACATTGTTGCCAAAGGTGGAGGGACCTGCAAGGTACATAGAGGGCCCCTGATCTGGATTTGATCTGGAGCTCTCAGGCCTGAGTATTGTGCCCTCAAGCTCGGCTGCAGCTTGAGGGTCCCCCCGCACCAAGATGGGTGCAGGGGCCACTGGAAGTATGCATAAATACTTAACAGAATGGTTATCAGGAACAGACATCAAAACAGCCATAGATCTATTTATAAGTAGTAAGGTGCCTGCTAGATGGCTTGACCACCGAGTTCTAAAAAACTTTCAAACATATACTAGCACCCAGCAGCGGCGTGCAGGGAAGAGCGGTGGAGCCTTGTGTGTGGGGGGGTGGGGGTGGGGGGAATTTGACAGACGAAGACATGGAAAAAATTAATGATTTATTTAATTTTCCCTCATGGTCATCTGTCGAATTCTCCCCCCCCCCCCCCCCCAAACCTGGTTCCACTCCCCTACCACTCTTACCTGCACGGGCCGCTGCTGCTAGCACTGTACCTTCTGATAGAGTCGGGCTTCCTCCTATCACTAGAGAAGCCCTGATCACAACCATCTTAAAACCTGGCAAAATGACAAGTCCTTTCAAGCCATTAACCTAACTAAAGTTGGATAATAAAATTATTTCCCATAAACTGGCAACTCAGGAGTGATTTGTACAAAAAAAACAGTGCACTGCAAAGCTTCTAAAAAAAAACACGTCTAGTTGAAAATTCCAAAATATATCCTTTCATTTGAATTTTCTTTTACAGGGAATAATTACAGAGCTTTCGTTACCATACTAGTCACCTTAAATTTATAGAATAGTACTCCTAAAACACATAGGTAGAGCTTAGGAGAAACATAAGATAGCATTCTATTATAAAAACGTACTAAACAACTTTATCCTTACTTCTTGACAAATTCATAAGATAGTAATTAGAAATGTGGGTCCCATTTAAAATGTCCTGCATTAAAAGAATATCAAAAAAAAGCTAAACCAATCTTAGTCTTAATATTTTTTTGATCAACCAAAAGTAGATCAATAAAGATACACAGAAAGAAACAAGTTAAGAAAAAAAAAACAGTAAAGTTAATAACATCTACGATAAAATTAATGAATGACTACATTAAAAAAGTAAAAGATCTAAGTACCAATAAAAGAACAACAATGTGATGTTCAAATAGGGTTGCAATCCCTTACAAGTGTTATAGGAGAGATAAGTTGCTCATACCAAAATAGCAACAATTCATAACACAAATAGCTCTCTGAATAATAAAAATGTAAAGCATCATGCAGGTAAAAAAACTAGCTAATAAGTGACGTATCATACAGTTGTAATGAAAAGAATAGAGAAGCCTTACACATTGAAAATCTCCTTGTGAACGGCATATAAAAATACGGCATGTAGGAGGAGGAGCTACGCAAGCATCCAAGATGGTCGCATGAGCAGAGAGCTCCCGAGACCCGCGCCGCCCTCTTACATCTATCCTTTTGATATCCTGATTATTTCTACGGGCTTTTGAAGTTCTACTTCTGCTGATCCTGTTACACTTTCCAGGGCTGAGATCGGACTTCGGGAACCATTTCTACGCCGTCATTCACTTTCTGGCCTAACCCCGGACGGGACCGGGGTCTCTGCTGCTCTGGCTGGCCGAAAAGTAATTCAACAACAGCGGTCACTGAACATGTGCTCCACCGGTGTCATTGTCACTTTCACTTTCGGTTTCCCCTCTACCTCCTAATTGACTGCTCTGGACGTACTTCTCATTTCGGACCACGGTGGCCTGACCCGCTGCGCATTCTGGCTACAACCCTGGCCTCGCAGGCTACGATTTTGGACAGAAGTGCTGATTTGGCGACCTAAAGA